>NC_056726.1:1913392657-1913557657 GCF_019279795.1 Protopterus annectens
ACAGATAAACACAAGTGCCCTATACAGTATATGTACACTTGAATCAGGAATACAAATCGAAGGTATAATGTGTAATGAATGAGAAATCCATAGAGTGTCCAAATCCACCACCTTCTCAAGAGCCATGTTATATTTCTGTCTAAATTAGTCCTGGGGTAAGTGGGAGTAAGCACTTGTAAGCAGTAGTAAGTGGGTATAAGCCTGTTTGCGCAGGTTTAAGCAATGCACACACAGGTTAAGCAATATTGAAGCTAACTCCCTGTAAGCATATTTAACGGGAAGTTAGTATTGCTTACCGTCACGCAAACACACTTACAACAGCTTAAAAGTGCCTTAATCACTCTGTATCCAACAGCCACTGTTCTGCCCAGCAACAAAATAAACAGCTCTTGAACCCAGGCACCTTTACACTTTAGTTACAGTAGTTAACCAGTAAGCCATCACAGCACTACATAAGGTTGAGGTATCACCAAACAGATCCTCATTATAGGAAAATCAAAATTAATATGTAAAAGGAATCTATATACAGATTTATGTTGTATAACCTACTACATAACATTAAATGCATTAAATCCAGATGTGAGGTGTCATTGTAATAAAGTATTGAAATCCCCCAATAAACACAAGGACCCCATACAGTGTACATACACATGACTCATGGATACCAAACACATATATAACATGTAATGAATGATAAATCAATGCCAAACGGCAAATAGTGTGCAAATTAAAATTTAAGCAACGCTAAACATTGCACACCCCTGCTTACTAGGTGTAAGCAATCTGTAGGCCAGCTAAATCAGTTTGCCCATTGGTATACCCCTTTAAACAATGCCAATTTTAGGTAAGCAGGTTTGCCCATAGCTTAGCATTTTCAAAACCATCCAATCACCGCAAAGTGTGGGAAATCAGGCCTATTTAAACCCCACAGGTGGGAATACATCTCATAACTGGTTGCAGCCTCTTCCTGCAGGCACTATGACTGGTGTGGATGAAGGATTGCACTTCCAGGTGCAGTGTTGAGGCATCCAGGAGTCCAAAGTCATAGCAGGACTCCTTGTTAAAGACCATGAAGAGAGACTGCTGCAGGGCCAGTACCAGGGTTCCCAATATAAAGCGGAAGCCTGGGACTGTCTCACCCATGACCTCACCAGTGCCATTGGCATCCCTCGAACTGATGAGCAGGTCAGGTATCACTATGTTGACCTGAAATGGAGAAAGAGGGAGCTCTTGGATTAGTGGATCCAAGAGGCTAGGCAGACGGTGATGTCCCGGCCGTGTCTAAGTATCAGTCTACTACCTGTTTAATAACTGCCAGATCATGTATATTATGGATAGGTATGGCTCAATATTCCTATGTCTTTGACAGCAGCAGACGAGTGGGGGAAGCTCATGCCTGTAGACTGCAGAAGTTGCGTCGCAAGGCAGGTTAGTTATAATCTTGCATGTACTCTCATAAGAAATAAATTTAAATGTAGTAGAAAGTTAATTACCAATATAAAACCTGTATTGTGTATGGCATGTACTGAATAAACCAGACGGGTCTATATCATATGAGCGAATCGCACAAATCGCGAATGTTCATAATATCGAAAGTACCGAACCTTGAACTTCCTTGAACGACAGGGTTTCATTGAAACCTTTTCTGCTTGATCGACCTTTGAAGCACTAATTTTCAGTGGCACATTTACTTTTTTAGAAGTAAGTGAATACATTTTCTCCAGTGGTATATCAGCATAAACTATCTATGAAGTATATTATATATAACACCTTGCCAAGTTATTGATGTTTTTATGCCATCAATTACAAGTTTTAGGAATTATACTATATATGTGAATTTTCAAATAAGCACGCATATATACATACACACACACATATATATATATATATATATATATATATATATATCTATATCTATATATATATATATATATATATATATGTTATTGTTGGATTTTAATGGTGTTTTTCATATGTCTTTTCATATGTTTTTTCATATGCTGCTTTATATATTTTATATGTATATATATATATATATATATATATATATATATATATATATATATATATATGGGTTCCTATGAGTTCATCGACATTTCAAATCACCGACACTCACCTGTTCGACACCAAACCATCGACTTTCATATCATCGACAATTCCGGTAAGCGATCTTCCCCCTTGCAGGACCCATGGTAGCACTTGTTTCTCTGGTACGACATAAATAACAATACTTTCAAGGTAAATTATACAGAATCACGTAAACCCTACTCGTTGTAACACAGAAACAAGTGCTACCATGGGTCCTGCAAGGGGGAAGATCGCTTACCGGAATTGTCGATGATATGAAAGTCGATGGTTTGGTGTCGAACAGGTGAGTGTCGGTGATTTGAAATGTCGATTAACTCATAGGAACCCATATATATATATATATATATATATATATATATATATATATATTTATGTATTTATATTTTTGGGGTTGGTTATGTATAGTATTAGTTTTAAAGAAATTTTTTTAGGAGTGCCTATCATGTGATTTTTATTAGCCTTTTCATTGGCTATTGCTAAAAAGAAAATGGTATTCAAAGGGATTTTGAATGCTTTGTAACTGTTTTAAAGTCTGCAGACGCATCCTTAGAGATGAGAAAGCACTTACTTTTTGTTGGAATAAAGAAGTATATTTTTCAACTGACTTTAGAGGTTTGCTTCGATTGTCATGGGGTACCTACAATTTCTTTTCAAGTTTTTTCATACAGTGTTTTGTTTGGAGGTACTTTACCCCTGCACTGTTTTCTCTTTTTTTATATTCGGAACTGATTTGTCTATATCAGGGGATATGACAGAAGAAACCCGATTGAACTCAAATGGAACTGCTGGTATTAATGTTGAAACTAAAGATTTTAAACAACTTTTGCAAACTGAAAGTAATCAATTATTATGGCTATCTTATGCTGATTTGGCAAGGACAGCAGTGAAACATAAAGGTCTGACAACTGAAGTTAATGCTTTACAGATAATGAGAAAATTAGAGGACATTCTAGTTAAAAGCAAGAATGTCCAATGGCAAAAGAAGCACATGGAAGCCTGTATTTCTTTCAAGATAGTTCCGAGAGGTCTTTGCATCCTAAAGATGCCAACATTTAGCTCTACATATCCACAGTTGCTCTCCAAGTGGCAACAATTGAATTTGGAGACAAGCAACAGTTATATGAAGCTTTCAATTGAACAATATAATGCTATTGAGGAAGAGCTTATTAAAGAAGCTCATAATTTAGAAAAACAGCTAACTCAAATGTTGATACATACTCAGAGAGAAGAATTTCTCATAGAGTTAGCGACTTCTTTATCACTCATGGATAGTAGGTTATTGCAAGCAAAAAAGAAAAAAATAGAAAGAGATTGCCTTGATTTCACGAGAGAGAACGTTTTTTCCTGGCCGAGGGAATCCACTCGACCGAGAGATACGGCTACACAGTGTAGCACTTTGCAGATACCTACAGAGCATTCCAGCTTCAATGTTCCTAAGACTTCCGAGGAGATGACATAATTTCCGCCCAGAGGAGCGAATAAGCAGCGACATGAAGAGGTGCGCTTGCCAATAGATACAGGAATTAGTTTAAATGCGATACAAGAACCGGTCATACGAAGGAAAACTCACTCAACTGTAGAGTATACATCTCAGCAGGCAAATGAGATGGATATGAAACTCCATTTTCCGCTACCATTCTGTGCAGCCAGTCAACAGTCATGGAGTCCACAATTCAAAGGAAGGAAAAGAAAGACATCAGACGAACAATTCGAGTTCCAGAAAAAGATGCTGAAACCCATACAGAGGACTTGATAGTGAATTTATCACAGTATGTATTAAGTTTATCTGAGATATCTGTTTTAAATAAGGGACTTTCATTTATTCCCTCACAATGTGTAGATGTAAGTGATTTAATAATAGACATAAAATGTTTTACTAGAAATGTAGCACTAGGAATGCAGTATGGAACTGATTTATTAGATGTTAACCATGCACTTAATTTTAGAAAACCATCAGCATTTACACCCAGCTTGCATCCACGTTTGTATAGTTTTCAAAGAGCATCTAGGAATGATTTTTTTACACTCTTCCAAGAAAAGAAAAATAGTTTGAAACCTGAGTTTTTTAATTTAAACACAGATGAGAGATTGACACTAAATAAGTTACAACATAATGATGCGATAGTCATACGACCTGCTGATACAGGAGAAGCATAAGTATTATTAGATCGTGAATATTATAGAACTAGTATTAGTACTATGTCATCAGATCAAACAACATATAGAAGTTTAATGACAACTGAACTCAATAAGATTATTAAAGATGTGCATGCAGATCTCTATGATATTTTAATGTGTGGTGTCATTGATAGTAACTTGTATAAATATTTCCTGATAGAGAAATCTCTTGTCCCTACCTTTAGGGGTCTTCCAAAAATACATAAAATGTTAGATAATCCACCTATTAGATCAATAATTTCAGGAAAAGGTTGGTTAACAGAGAGTATATATCCATTTATTTAGAAAAACAGCTAAGGCCAATAGTAGATTCAACGTATTTGATTCTAAGAGATACACGACAGTTCTTAGAGACTTTAGCACCATTCAACACAAATGGCGGTTTGAAAGATTCAGACTATATGGTAACCTTAGATGTTAAATCGTTATTTACCAGTATACCTAATGACAACGGTATAGATTTTCTGAGATTATATTTAATTCAGAAAGGATTGATGAACAGTCAGATTATTAGAATGACTTTTGATGGATTTGGTCCTTAATAACAATGTGTTTAGTTTTGAGGGAAATTATTTCTTGCAAGTTACAGGAGTAGCAATGGGTACACCATGTGCCAATTCTTATGCAAACTTGGTGGTGTCATATTGGGAACATACCTATATTTTTGAACATATATTATTCTCAAAATATATAAAATACTACAAGAGATTTGTGGATGACATTTTTGTTGTTTGGGGAGGTGACCTAGATATTCTGGATGATTTTATTACTTGCATAAATGGACTACTGCCTTTCTTACATTGACAAGTGAGAAATCTCAGAACAGGATATAATTCCTAGATGTATTACTTAGGAAAGAACATGGAATTATAAGCACAGAAGTGTATAAGAAACCTTGTAGAAGGAATGCCCTTCTACATCAAAATAGCATGCATCCACCACATGTACATAGAAATGTAGTGAAAAATCAAGCAATGAGATATTCTCGATTAACAAGTCATGATGTAGTCTACAGTGAAGCTATCAATGACATACAGAAAGATTTTATAGAGAGATGCTATCACAAAAAAGTCCTTAGATTTCTACAGGAAGTTGAACGAGAAAAGGAGGACAACCATATATTAGTAGGAATATTTTTTCTCAGGTAACAAAAAGGAATGACAATTATAAAGTTAAGAGGTTGGTTATTCCCTATACTAACAATAATAATATGATAACAGAGGTAATTAAGAGAAACTGGGGAATATTGCTACTGGATGAGGAAATAAAAGGATTAGTAGGCATACATCCGAGTTTTAGTTATAGAAATACAAAATCACTAAAAAGGATGCTATGCTATGAACACAGTGTTAAGAATGGACCACTTTCCTGCAGGAAAGGAACTTTTGCCTGCCATAATTGTAGTCAGTGCAACTTTATTTTGAACAAAAAATTTTTTGAACATCTGGACACACATATTAAATATGAAATGAATCACTATGCTGACTGCAGATCCACGAATGTGGTATATTTAGCCATATGCCAGAAATGCAGTAGTTTCTATGTTGGAAAGACAAATAGGACACTTAGAGAAAGAATAAGGGAACATGTTTATGCCATCAGTAGGGAGAATGAAGGCAACACTTTAGCTAAACATGTCCTATGAAATGATATAACACATAGTTTTAAATTTCTGGTATTAGTATTTATACATGCCACAGAAAGACTAGGTAACATTGGTAATTATACAGCAAAAGAGGAAGGGAAGTGGATAATCAGATTACAGGCTGACAGAGGACATGGCTTAAATGATAGGGTTTCATTGAAGCCTTTTCTGCTTGATCGACCTTTGAAGCACTAACTTTCAGTGGCACAACTACTTTTTTAGAAGTAAGTGAATACATTTTCTCCAGTGGTATATCAGCATAAACTATCTATGAAGTATATGATATATAACACCTTGCCAAGTTATTGATGTTTTTATGCCATCAATTACAAGTTTTAGGAATTATACTATATATGTGAATTTTCAAATAAGGACGCATATATACATACACATATATATATATATATATATATATATATATATATATATATATATATATATATATATATATATATATATATATATATATATATATATATATATGTTATTGTTGGATTTTAATGGTGTTTTTCATATGTCTTTTCATATGTTTTTTTCATATGCTGCTTTATATATATTTTATATATATATATATATATATATATATATATATATATATATATATTTATATTTTTGGGGTTGGTTATGTATAGTATTAGTTTTAAAGAAATTTTTTTAGGAGTGCCTATCATGATTTTTATTAGCCTTTTCATTGGCTATTGCTAAAAAGAAAATGGTATTTGAAGGGATTTTGAATGCTTTGTAACCGTTTTAAAGTCTGAAGAAGCATCCTTAGAGACGAGAAAGCGCTTACTTTTTGTTGGAATAAAGAAGTACATTTTTCAACTGACTTTAGAGGTTTGCTTCGATTGTCGTGGGGTACCTACCATTTCTTTTCATGTTTTTTCATACAGTGTTTTGTTTGGAGGTACTTTACCCCTGCAGTGTTTTCTCTTTTTTATACATAATAAAGCTGTCTAGGAAACCCTGTATAAGAGTGTTATAATTACAAGGTCAGATTGTAAAACCACGGGAGACTTATAGACAGAATTCAGAGAAAAGAAACACAGCAATATCTATATAGCACACTCAACTGTGATGTACACTGTTGTATTTTAGCACACACAACCATGGTTCAAATCCTGGGAGTGGTAGTAAGCTGTATGCAGAATTATACCCCTCGACTGTACAGATCTGTCTGGAATTTCTAGAGAATTGGCCCATATCTGCTGGCTGTTATTCTGTCCCACTGGCATATCAGCGTGCTAATCTCTGACATTTAGGCAGCATTTAATGTCATATAACTGACTCTCAGGCCTGTAAATATTTGGAAAATGTCTATGAAAACAAACCTGTCATTGTACAACTCACCAAAGGTTTATGAGGGCAAAAGTCAAAATATGTCTCAGCTACACCTGCATGTTATCAAGACATGCCCAGAGTGTGTGCAATAAGAGATGGAGAGGTATGTGCATATCATCAATCTGGAATCTGGGAATATGCATAGAAACAGTCAGGTAGTGTTAACAAACAATACCTCAACAGGTATACCAGGTAAGAGATGTCTACTGCAGGCAAAACACAGTTCATGTATATAGTTGTCTACATCCATACCACTGTCCAAACTACAGCCATAGGGTAGTGTAATAATACCTGTGTAAGGTACAGATCACAGCACTGACTAGGAAAGTAATGAGAACAACAGGGATATATACAAGTTGTTAATTTACATCTTTCTCTCCCCCCACCATTTCTGCAACAATAAACTATATACACAACTCAATTGGTATGTGCAAAATTAAATCTACTGTTGGGACATATGTCCTATTGTTTGATAAATATTGTAATTTATATGCATGTGCCATGTTGAAATACCCCCACATTGGTGGCATGCTGCCATCAATATACCTGCATGCTGTTGTAATGACTACTGTGGTTCCATATATGCATGTGTTCTGTTTGCTATGCAACTGTTCCATATCTGGTGTTTTGGGTTAATGGGAATATCTATGCATGCAGTTATACCTAATCCTGGAATCTGTTGACTATTACTAATCCACATATGTTTTAAAATTGAAACACCATAGCACATTTGAGTAGGCCGATCCAGCGGACCCACCTCTCCCACCTCATCTGGCCATGACACCGGGCAACAGCACATCTGGGGCCCACCCTGGGACCTCCTTGTCCACTGGTCCTGCACCATTTTTGAGTTGACCTGGCTCAGGGGAAGGGGCTCACCCCCCCGGGAGTGGGCACGGACAGGATACTGTCTCCCGTCATCAGGTCCGGGGTCTGGTGCATAATGAGCTCCACTGGGAGTTTGGAGATCTGCTATGCCAGCTTGAGGGCCGCGTGGCACAACTAGAGGGTCAGCCTGCCCTTCCTACTCAACCTCCAATACAGCCACCTCCGGGGCTGTGAAAGTGCAGTGGTGACTGCCCATTGGTGGGGACCTCAGTCCTACTATTTTCACTAGGGAACTCATGGGCTTCTGACTTCCAAACACCCCTCCCTATCCAAGGTGTTTTCCCCCATGTGCCATATACCTCCCCTGTATGCTGTCTTGTCTATTATCCTACCCAACCTACCTCCCTAAATATACCTACTATCTTTCACCAACATCCCACTCTCATCATAAAAAATAAAAAGGGCAATCTGTTCCCAAAAAAAAAATCTCGCCCCATACATAGCTGTCCATTTCGCACGTGTCCACTGGACACATGTAATCTGGTCTAATTGGCTTCACAACATATTATCGTTTTCCTCACCCCTCTCTCAGGGTTATGAATGTCCAAATCTACCTTCAAATCAGTGTATATGCACAGCTGTTGCTGTAGAAGAAATGGGCAGCTATGGACCTTCCCTATACCGATCCTGCACATCCCTAGCTATTTTCATTGCTGTCTTACCCTCTTTGTGCCCTTTTTTCACCATTTCCTATCAACCCATTTTCTTTCCTTTTAAAGAAATTAGCACTGGGGTAAGCGGGAGTAAGCATGTTTAAGCAGCAGTAAGCAGGTTTAATCCTGTTTGTGCAGAGGTAAGCAATGCCTACACAGGTTAAGCAATTTAGAGGCTAACTGAGTAGAAGAAACTGTAACTGCAAGTTAGCAGTACTTACCTTCGTGCAAACCTGTGCAAACCCGCTTACAACTGCTTAAAAGAGCCTTATATATACATGTATATACAGATATATATCTATAGATATAAAAGCGAATAGAACAAATAAATATATGACCTAAGGCACCGTTAATAGGGGTGAGGGGGCCCAAGCTAAGTATCTCTTGTAAGTATTGACATCACCCCCTCCTCCACAGCAAAAGAGATCTGCCCTGCAACACAATACCAACTGTTGCAAGTCCCATACCCAGGACACTACACAACATAGCCACAAGAAGTTAACAGTAATCCATCCCACCTGTATATTGTCAGGATGGTATTAATAACATATCATGCAGTACAGTCTGGCTACCATGGGGACCGCACAATGTGGAAGCAATAAACATTCCAAAGATACATACACATACATACACACATATATGCATATATGTAGATATATATATATATATATATATATATATATATATATATATATATATATATATAAATACACATACACAAACATAGATATGTATAGGAAGATACATATTTAGAGGATGCACAGCATATTGAAAAGCCAGTATTCCTACAGTTGCCACCTATTTAAATGGACACTGTATGATTCACTCATACAAAAGACAAATGTTGCATGAAGCATATACCCACAGAGAAGTCAAAGGATATGACACCACACACAGGTTTGCATACATAAGAAATATTTATTTGTGGATTATTACAGTTGTATATGCCATGTCATATAGCTGTTAGGTTTTTGAAATACATACTAACTGAGCAATGCAACTCTCAAGCAATTCATTTTATATAATAATACAAAAGCATAACATATGTTGCTGTCCAGGCCAAGGCCTTCAAGTAGTACAACAGTAAAGAAAGACTGGGCCAGAGGACAACAATCAATCAACAGTAAGTAATGTAGATGTAAAGTTCAGCAGCCTCCAGTTACACTCTGTACTCAACCCCTAGGGGGTAAAGAATTAGGGTTGCCACAATGAGGATGTATCTGTTACATAACAATCCTTAACGGAAAACATCACTATCACACTGACAAACAGTACAGTCTGTATGACAGTAAGCACTAGGCAACCAATGTTCCCAAGGTGAAATGTATGAAAGTGTACAGTCATATATCTTAAGGTGGCTTACTACCAATATCCCTCACATGTTGTAACAGCCTAGGTTATATATGGTGCATTCCCCTCCCCCATAGACTGACTTACAGGGGCATATAACACTATTACATACACTGACCTCTGGACTGCAGAAGGGCATGGATGTTTTGTGCAGCTGTAGCCAACATATATATGGACCCTACCACAAAATATGTGTGGGGACCACAACAGCACTGGAATGATGGCAGGAATGGCAGCATGACATAATCACAGGCCACTACATAACAACTTCTTACTGCATGTCATATGGACAAAGCCTGGTATATAGGTGGAGGACAGAGTCCAGAACACAGGGCCATATTTGAAATATTGTTGTTATACACTGAGAAAGTTGCTGGTGTTACAGGATAGTCTGCAACATACCCTTAGTCAGGAATATGAAGTCAGAAACACACATGGATGTAGCCATGTACTGATAGCACTCAACAGACAAAATTCCAGTGATATATCTGACACAAGACCTGTGTGGTGGACAGACAAAACATAACAAGCAATCCTTTGCCATCATGTGGGTAGGCCACAGTTGAGAGCTATGCAGACAGACTGCATTCCATGCTAAACTAGTAAGTACACACAAATCCTGTAACACTGGTGCTATACAATTCATATATCATCACTACTCACCCTGTCTGTAGGTCTGGAACCTTAGTAGGTCTGGAACCTTATACAAATATGTAGCTAGCCTGGGTCTGCAAGTCCTCTTCTAAGAAGTATTGCTACCTGCTGTCTGTAACACTGCTGCCCACACACAGGAAGGATGCCTTCCATACAGGAAAGGTAAAGGGACCATAATTCACATAATGTAGGAATTTATAGTATTGGTTTGCCATGACAGTGGTAACTGGAAGTACTACACAGCATGCTGCATGCAAATAGCAAGTGGTGGAAACTGATTGGTGCAGAGGCCATCACCTGATCATGTACATCACCTACAAAATCCATGTTGCAATCTATTCAAAGCAGCTCAATACATTTAGTGGAGAGAGACTGAGATAGATAGAGAGAGAGAGAGAATGAAAGCAAAAAAAAGCAAATACAACAAACAAATAAAAACTAACACATCCATCCAGCTGTCCATACATTTAACTACCCAGAAGAGACATCATTCCCACAACAGGTTTGTGAAGTATATATGCATGTAATTGAATGTAGTACTTGGTCCATAATAATGAGATAGATGATGCAGAATGATTTATATGTGCCATCAGGTGTTGTTGTTGTAATGATGTCCAGCTGAACAACTGCTATGGACAATAGTGTCTGTCCCTGTGGGCAGTGGGCCATACTTGTCAACTGTGCAGATCAGCACTGACTGACAAAATGTAAGCCATCATAGTGTGTGTTGTGTACTGCAAGACATGTATATTAGTGTGGCCAATAGCTGGTGGTGGAAGTAATGCCATTATGATGGACATGTGGGTTCCAGAGCCCACCACTTGCAGGACAGTCATGTTAATGTGTAATGTAGCATGCAGAAATGCCATAGGAGTGTAATAGGCTTACCTGCAATCTGTCCCTATATATACCCCGTAATGTTAGGCTGTGTCCCCATGTGGCACCAGTCTAAGTTGTAGCAAGGCAGAACAGTGCAGCTATGCAGGAAGGAGAGTTAGAGAGTGTGGACCTGATGTATGAATGCTCCCCATATATATATAGGTATATTTATGTGTGTGTGTGTGTGTGTGTGTGTGTGTGTGTGTGTGTGTGTGTATATATATATATATATATATATATATATATATATATATATATATATATATATATATATATATATATATATGTGTGTGTGTGTGTGTGTGTGTGTGTGTGTGTGTATGTCTACATATATATACAAACACACACACATATGTATATAAATACATGTCCCCTACTTTTGCATGACAGTGCTGCATGATATGTGTGAAGGAACATCACACATATCAATACACACACATATATATATTATATACAGCAGTAAGTGTGTGCAAAATGGATGGTTATGTCAGGTGTGAACCCCATGTTGGGAACACATTGGACTTGTTTGTGAAGGTGGGATTGGGAATTTGGGGAAGGATATAAGGTATATTTGTGGAGGTGGGTTGGGTTAGAAGATGCAGAAGACAGCCTACAGGGGTGTTATATGACACGTGGTGGGTAAACACCCTGGATGGGGAGTGTCATTTGCAATGTGGAAGCCCCATGAGCCCCCATATGGAAACAATGGGACCAAGGCCCCTACCCATGGCCAGTCACAACATCAGCTTCACAGTCCTGAAGGTGCCTGGGCTGGAGGCTGAGCAGGAGGAGCAGCCGGACCCTGTGAGTGTGTACTGAGGGCCTCAAGATGCTGTAGCACATCCCCCAAGTCTCTGTGTAGCTCCCTATGCACCAGACCCTAGGCCTGACCTCTGGTGACAGGATCATGTCTGTGTGTGCTCCCTGGGCATATGAACACCATCCCATGAGGTGTTTCCACCTGAAGGTAGTGCAGGACCAGTAGATGAGGAAGCCGCAGGGTGGGTCCCACATGTGATGTGGCCTGGAAACATGGCCATATGAGGTGGGCGAGGTGGTTCTGCTGGCAACTGTTCCCTAAACATGCTATTGTGTCACTGTTATAGAACATATGTGGGTAGTAATAGTCCACACATTCCCGGATCATGTCCAACAGCATGCATAGATATCCCCAATAACACAAAACAACAGATCTGCAGCAATCACATAGCAAACAGAACACATGCATATATGGAACCATAGTGGCCCTTACATTGGCATTCAGGTGACATTGCCCGTAACAGGCCACCAATGAGAGTGTCTCCAAAGGGAACATGACTACATACATACACATAGCACAAAGTGTTGTACATACGATATATGTCCCAATGGTAGGTATTCTGTAGACATACCTGTTGAGTTGTGTGATCAGATTGATGTTGCAGATATGGTGGGGGGGGAGACAGAGATGTGTATTAAAAACTATGATAGCCTTTCTGTATGAGGTCCTCAGACCTGTTTCCATCTTTATGTCTTTCAGGCAAGATGTTCAGGGAGAGGCTTCCCATTTATACAGTGGAGGAAAATGATGTCATCATCTCACACCTGGTGCAGCACTACCAGGTGTTGTTCAGCTGAACAGCTCATGAGCAGCAGGAGTGGACCACCTTGTGGAACGATCTTGCTCACATGGTAAACGATGTCAGCCTGCATAACCGCAGTTATGAGCAGGTCCAGCATCATTGCACAGACCTACTTCGCCATGCCCATCAGCATGCTGCTGCAGTCAGGGGAGATCAGCTTGCAACAGGGTTGTCATGCCATCCAGCCCCCTCGACACATGTTGAGGAACTCCTTGCCAGCCTCGGGGCACCTGCCTGCCTGCACACACACAACACCTGGCAGAGAGCATAGTGGAGGTGGGTGCTACCCACACAATGGCAGAGGAGCGTGCAGGAAAGGCCACAGGGCACATCAGTAGACCACTGTTGCATATCCATCTGCATCTGTACAGTTAGATCATGTATATGTGAGATGACATATATATAGTCTGTTGCTGCATAGTAGTAATAAACAGATGTGCATAATCTGTAGTATTGTGCGTGTGTACTGTTGATGTACTGTGATGCTGCACCCACCCTGTACCAATGCCACAGCTGTGGCTACTGACATCACATCTCTCACACACTTATGTAGGTCTCTTTGGTATACCTCCAGGGCAACAGCCTTTAGCTGGTGAGTATGGTGTTTGTTCAGGTTTGCCAATAAACCAGTCATGTTATGGGCATGGTATATCCCATGCAAACATTTAACACACCTACCCATAATGCATGCTGTACATGTTAATGTATTGTTGCTGTTAACTGCACTGCATCACAGTGGTCACCATGATGGTGTATCTGAAGGGTATGTCAGACTCCTGCAATATAACTAACATCATGTCATTGCAAAATGTGTGCACAGAGATGAACATAATGGTGGGACAAATGGCCTACAGTAGGGACATATTTGAAACATCAACCTTATACAGTGCTACAACAATGTATATACGAGTATTACAATGGCAACTGTTATAGATCTACACTACGGCATATCACAATACTGCAGTCCACAACCATTACAACCTGCAATGTGCTCCTAACATGAGCAATGAGTGTGTAATATGGAACTGTATGTTAGGACATATATGGGGAATACATACAAATATGGGGAATACATACCTTCACAAACACTGGAAGCATATGTGCACACACACTCCAGATAACCTATAGTGGAAGCAGCTGTTGAGGTACTGACCGCATGCATTCTTCATGGAAATGCACCTTCCAGCAAGTACATTCCCAATGTCACACCAAGAAATGGTCTGCTGTCCAAAATGTTTGGCCATCAAATGTGCCCACTCACCTGCAACAGAGGCAGCTGTGGCTTGCACACATCTTACATGTCATGGCGTGGACCCCATACCCAGCAGGTAGCACCCAGGAGTTGGACATGTAGCCATACCTCACCATTGCATATACCATGGCAAACAGTGCAGACAGTCATGTATGTGGCGAAGATGTATGGGACAGGAATAATGTAGGAAATAAACAGATGGTCATCCAAGACAGATGATGTCACATGTAGCAAACCGGTCATGCAGGCTGCCTAGTAACATGCCACAACACTGAGGGAGTTGCAGGAATGTCTAGCAAGTACTAGCTGTGCAGTACCCATGTCAGCAATTGCCTGGACTCTGCATACTTGTGGCCCATGGGTTAGGGGTAATCAGATGGGACAGTTGTACCACAGGAAACATCATCCAGGCTTCTCTATAGGTAGCATATGCATAACAGAAAATTCCCCCAAAAGGCATGCATTGCAATGTGTACTGGTTTACTAAGACCACATTGGAAACCTACAGACAGTATCAAGTAAGATACATGTGCGGCACAACTAACACTTCACCCCACCTCAGGCCCACCATCCCCATCTGTACCTTGCTGGTGTGAGTGTACACCTGTATGTTTGCCATTCATTAGCTGGGACTAGGCTGTTACACATATTGTTCAGTATTCGGGACACTGCAAACTGACACATATGTAGGCCATAGTTGTCAAGCATCTGCAAAAGGCTGAAAGTGGGTGGTGTCATTGTGACACAACAGTGCACTACAGCAGGGATCCAAAGGATGCTATGAATGGCTGTATCTGCACACAGTCAGGGTCTGGAACTGTGGAAGACATAACACTGACTCCACAGCAATAGTGACATCAGTGTGTGAACTCCAATGGATGTGCACATGAGTTGACCTTGCAATCATGCAGAGTTGGGGGACATGTGTACGGCAGACTGACCAAATACTGGCAAATGCAGATGGCCCATGCTAGTATTCCCCTGCCAGGTATCGTGACTGCTGTAGTACACATAATAGTAGGTGCAACAAACCTTCATGATAGAGGCGTGCACACATATGCACCCATGAAGTGTATGCATCTCAATCAGCATCAGCACAACTAACACAATTGTTTGACACTGCATTTGATTGTACAGGTCATATATCACATATCAGGTTCATGTAATGTTAACATATGCAGTAATGTGGTCCCATAACATATCGAGGAAGTGGTCGTCATATCAAAATAAGGGTGTGTACACTCCCCATAGCCATGGTAAGGTTTGACGGTTGTCAGTGTAATTGTGTTGTATCGGCCATACGTGTACCACTGATGATGACATCTGTAAATCAGACATCAGGCATTCACAAATGACATCTGTCCACATATCATCTCAGGTATGTGTCGGACAAACACATAGGAGCTGTGAACAGCAGAGCAGATATAACTGACACAGTAATATACATTCAGCAATGGTGTGTACATCTGTGAGGTATGGTGCACAGTACATGCCAGTGCTCTGAACAGGTGCACAGCAATACTGTGTACATGGGTGCAGTGTGTTTCAGGGCAAGGGGCATCACCTACTAATACAACCCATGCATCACACACATGTATTCTGTTGCTAGCATGGATTGACTATACCTGCACTGCATGCTGTTGAGTACCATATGTCATGCATGTTGACAGATTAGTAATGTGAGGTCTGTGTGTAATATCTTCGTGCAGCCTCACCTGTAAGTGTGTGTGTGGGGGAGGTTAATTTGTCTGTAAGTGCAATCTGGTGGAGTGTAGGGGTTGATCTATGTAGGATGTGTGTGTGTGTGTGTGTGTGTGTGTGTGTGTGTGTGTGTGTGTGTGTGTGTGTGTGTGTGTGTGTGTGTCCATGTATGCACATGTGTGATTGTGGGGTTGTTCATACCTCTCAACTTCCCTTTTAAATCGTGCAGTACATAGACATGGAGAGACACATGAGACACCAGGAATACTTGTCTGACATGTAATCTCAGGACAGCTGATAGTATAATAAGGTCTGTAGCAAGGAACATGCATTGGGAGGGAAACTAGACACCAGGTATACTGTTATAATTGCAATCAGCAGAACGGTAAAAGAATACCCACTTATGCAGCAGTACAGATGCTTTGGGGAATTACTAGACAACACCAGTGAGTGGTTCCAAATATTACTTTTGTCCACATAATAAGTTAATAGAGCAACAGATCTTACATCTACTGAGCAATAGTTACATATGACACTCCAGTGCGTGACATTATTGAGTGACTGTAGTAGCCCCTAACATATGGGGGCTATGCTCACGATGTCTGGACAAACCAAGGGTGAACACTGGATGACAGCAGTGAGTCTTTGTAGAACCGACTCTAATCAAGTCAAAGAGGTAATGGAGTAACAGGTCATATTTTGTGATCACTTGTCTAGGCAATTAGAAGAATGATACGTTAATGATTTTTATTAATGAGTGTAAGTTTCCAAGTGTGATGCAGAATGGGGAACCTAAGAGAATAAACTTGGGGCAGTCTGTAACCTTAGGAGCGGGAAGGTATTATGGTGGAATGTCAGGGTGCATGTGTGTGTGTGTGTGTGTGTGTGTGTGTGTGTGTGTGTGTGTGTGTGTGTGTGTGTGTGTGTGTGTGTGCACGTATATGTGTGTACTGTTAAGCAATGATGTTCAGGTCTTAAAGTGCATTTCTTGTTTTCCCCTCACAGGTGGTGAGGTGGGTCAGGATCTCTCCTGCAGGCAATCTAATGTTGGTGTCCCTACAGACACTGAAAATGATGCTAGGTGTGTTGAGGCACAGGCGGGGTTGTCAGAGGCTGAAACTGCACCATTGTTTGACATCCCCCTGTTATCCGCCCATCCCCGCACACAGTCACAGTGACTATATATAACTCCTCACCAATGACCATAGCAGAGGGACAGTTGGTGGTTGGTGGCAGTGCACAGGACAGTGTGGTATCTATGGCTGCTGTGTCTGGACACAGCAGCCATAGCTGGATGTCCGGCAGGGTACCACATAGGCAGATGTACAGGAGTGCTCATTGGAAGGCAGCTGGTTATCGTACTGCTGGCAGAAGTGCCACATCTGGTACCACCAGACGCATGTTTCAGGCTGTCATGGAGGCGCAGGCACATATGGAATGGTACACCAGACTGGGTCTGAGGCTGCAGAGGGCTGCTCTTTCAGCTGTAACTGACAACATCCGTAATCTTGCATGTGCCCTCTGTTATTTTACAGAGGACATGGCTAGACGGTGGGCTGAGATGGTGGGACTCATCAACTGTGGATTGTCCATGCTAGAGCATGTGGTGGGAGTGGTTCGATGGCCATGTGGACGTAGGCCAACAACACCAACAGCTGGAGGTCGACATGGACATGCAAGGACACCAAGCAGCTCACATAGTGGCAGTACCAGTCCCAGCACTGCAGGGGGGATGCTGTCCATACCACACTACAGCAGGTCATGTGCACGTGGCCCTGGCCAGTCCCAGGAGGGATCTGGTTTTAGTGGACATATTTCATCATCAGGGGAGAGTACCATATCTTGGCTTGTACCTGGACGTGCCACTGGAACCCATGGCAGGCACAGCTGTCGTGTCCATGGCTGGAGGTGGTGAACTGCACACCTTGCCAGGTATGGTCTGCAGCTGTCCAACAAACACCTGTATAGGGCAGCCACATGGCAGAACTGTTTGCAAGCATACTCATACACAATACAGGCACATCTAGGGCAACCACATACCTAGACACACCACATCACCACGGCCATATCAGTAATTAAAACCCCTCAGTCACACACATGGCATCAAATATATGGCCCAGCCTAGGTCTCTGGCAAACCAACAACACACCCTGTGCATATGATGATATCTGTGGCATATCCCTGTCATCCATATCATCGATGCAGGGATAGGCTAATATGGTTCTGATGCACAGGGTGACTGTACTACAGTGTACCAATGTACTGCTGTGTAACATGTTGTCAGCAGTAAAGTTTAATGCTTACATATCAGGAAGTGTAGCTGCCCAGCCACGATTCATTATAGCTGTTATTAACACGGGGTGATTGTGTTCTCCATAATGTTATCCATTTGTGTTGTAGGTGTCCATGTGTAAGCAAGAGTATTAATTCTGGTTTAAGCACTTGGGCTTTCAAGCCAGTTATTTTACATTAAGAGGGTTCGTGGTCTGCACTCTTGTGGGAGGAGAGGCTGGACTCTGCCCTTCTGAGCTGGGAATTTCTGGTTAAAGGCTTATAGTGCATGCATATCTAAACTGTTTCTTACTGAAGTTGGTGCACCTTGTTTGCTGTGGCATAGACTGGATTCGGGCCTGCTGGATCTAGCTTTGTTTGTGTAACTTGAGCACTAATCCAGACATTCTCTAAAGTATTCAATGGTATTTATTACTGCTTGGTTGTAACTTGATTAAAGTATAGCTATCATTCAAGTCTTTTGGATTAAGCACTTGGGCTTCAGACCAGTTGTTTTACATTAGGAAGGTTTGTGGCAAGCACTGTGGTGGCAGGACAGGTAGCTTTCATCCTTCTAAGTTGGGAACTGCTGATTGAGAGCCCAGTGTCCAAGTGTATTAGTTCTGGTTTAGGCACTTGGGCTTCAGGCCAGTTATTTTACATTAAGAAGGTTCGTGGTCTGCACTCTTGTGGGAGAAGAGGCTGGACTCTGCCCTTCTGAGCTGGGAATTTCTGGTTAAAGGTTTATAGTGCCTGAATATTTGAACTGTATCTTACTGAAATCGGTTCACCTTGTTTGCTCTAGCATAGACTAGATCCAGGCCTGCTGAATCTAGCTTTGCTTATATGCTTGTTGTTTGTTTGCTTGTTATTTCCCCTGGAAGCTAATTCCACCTAATACACTTCTCAGCTTGTGGATCACTAGTGATATCTGCATTGCTTACTGTACTTATTTCCTTGTTTCACTTGAAAGAAAGTTACTGTTTGTCGTTTTTGCATTTAGTTACTTGTAACATTGCACTCAAGTTACCTGGCACTTGCTCACTAAAGCAATTATATAAGTCAGCACTAAAAATTAAAAGCACTACACCCTCACTCCCCACTGGCCCTTGTTTTCAATTAAGGATTTCCCAATATTATTCTAGCATGTCCAAAGGTCAGTTGTCAATCTCCTCTCGTCCAGCTGGTGAATCTGGGAATCTTGAGGCAATGTTATAACTGCCTCATGTACACAGACAACCCTCTCCTCCTCCCACATAACACAAATACTTTAGAGATGCAGCTATTTAGCCAAACTGGAGGCTGAGCTCTCTCAACTCAGGACTGGCAAGACCAGACAGGAGGAGAAGGCAACTACACACACCACAAAACCAGCCTCACATAATGCTACCACTCCACTGAATCAAACACATAAACACACAAAGACATACTCGAGGCTCTGAGTAAAATTTACCTAAACAGCAGAGGCCTCCAAAGCAGACACCCAAACAACTGCTACCTCAAGACACCCCACAAGCAACACATAAACCACAAAAGCAGTGTGCAAAGCAGTCACAGCCCTTAAGGCCAAATACAACATCAAACATACTTGTCATAGGTGACTCCATAGTCAGACACACTGACGTCCCACTCACCAGGCTGAACAAGGAGAGGGTCACAGTAAGCTGCCTATCGGGTGCTAGAATCCGCCACATAACACAAGCACTCGCGTCACTCCACGGCAAGTACAAATATGACACAGTCATTGTCCATGCTGGTGTGGACGACCTGAGGCGTACCTCCCTGGACTACATGAAAAGAGACATAGAGGAGCTCTGATTATGTAGCCCAGGCAGGTATGACCCTAACCCTGAGCAGTATCCTTCCTTCACCAAGAATGATGCCACAATATAGAGACAAGATGATCAGCTTTAACAATTGGCTTAATGTCTGGTGTCATTCAAAGGATCCAGTGTCTGTCTGCCTGGGATGACATGCTTGACAAGCCACGCTGCTTCACAAGGGACGGCTTGCACCTGTCACCCTGGGATTCGGATATTGGCTAAGGCTCTTGCCACCCCATAGTGCCTTTTTAGGCAAGGCTCAAATTCTAAACCTACCACCCTAGAAAACAAAATGGGAAGAAACTGAGGGTAATGCTGCTCAATGCCAGAAGTCTAAATCTCAAAATGCACGCACTCGAGGCCCTTCTCAGTATGGAGAACATCGATGTCTGTGCTGTAACTGAAACCTGGTTCAAGGCTCCTGGGAGCACCCGGCACTATTAGGTTTTACCTCATATCATGTTCTGGCCCCAAAACCCAGACCACACCACAAAAGGAGGGTGTATCCATATTCATAAAGGATACCCACACCTCCAGGTTGGTGGCAATGCACAGCTTGAAACCATCCAGGTGCAACTAACCATAGGCAAAACTGCCCTACAAATTGTAGCATGCTAGAGGCCACCCTCTCAAACTCAGGAACCCCACACAGCCTTCCTGAAGACACTGGAGGTATAAATGTATCTCCAAACACCATCATATTGGGTGACTTCAACTACCGAATATAGACTGGGAACATTACTCAAGCCCTAACTTTCTAGCCCAACGGTTCCTGGAGTTCATAAATTCAAATGCCATGGAACAGCTAGTCACTGTTCCACGAGAGGAGAAAATATACTAGATCTCATTGTCACAAACATGGGGACAAAATGCTCCACACCGGAAGTATATCCCTCATTGGTGAGATCTGATCATAAACTAATCTCACTGGAAATCCACATCGCCCCACCCCAAACAAAAAGACCATAGTGAAGAACTTCTCTAAAGCAAACTTCACACTACTCAAGACTGGTGTGGTATCCTTCAAGGCCCCTAGCCAGAGGAAACCACATCAAGCTGCGGAAGCCCTTACAAATGCCTTCTATGAACACCTCCAGGACTGCATGGATCAGGCAATCCCAAATAAAACCAAGACTCTTTCCACAAAGGGCAACGTCCAGTCTGGTGGACCCCAGCCATTAACAAACTTTACAATAAGAGGAGAAAGCTATTACATGATAGAACAAAATCCATAAAGGAAGTCACCCCTGATCATTATTAGTAAAAATTACGAGCACTCATAAAATCAACTAAGGCCAATTTTGAGAGAAAAATTGCCATGGATTCAAAGGACAATCATAAGGCCTTTTTCAGCTATGTTAGGAACCTGGGTGGAAACTCCCAGATATGCTCAGAATTAGTCCAAAATGATACAAAATCACTGAACCCACAGACATTGCCAACATACTGGCAGACAGGTTCAGTGCAAACTTCACCCTCTCCCTAAAGGAGAGATAACTATCCCAGCCGAGTGTAGCCTCGGACATCTCAAATGCGCAGGTGAAAGCTGCTCTCTCTAAAGCTAAAACACAGCATCAATGGGACGGATGGTGTCCCGGCTGTGTGCTACACGAGCTAAATGAGGAATTAACCCCGCATAAGGCAGCTGTTTAATCTCAGCCTTACCACAGGATACGTGCCCAAGGAGTCGCTGACGGCAACTGTGGTCCCACTCCACAAAGGGCGCCTCTACAGACCCTGGTAATACTCCCCATAAGCTTAACAAGTCTAGTCTGCAAAGCTATGGAGAGGATCATAATGGAGCTCATAAACAAAGATATAGGGACTTGCAGACATTGGACCGACCCAGTTTGGCTTTGTCAAGGGAAGATCATGCCTTTGAACTTGGTCGACTTCTTGAAACAGTCACCAAGGCCATTGATGAGGAAAGGCAGTCCATACAGCCTACCTTGACCTTGCAAGAAAGCTTCACAATACCCCACTCGGTATTGTAGAAAACTTACCAGCTTAAATGTAAACCCATATGTCACAAGATGGGTTGCAAACTGGCTTAAGGACAGAACCCACAGGGTTAGAGTTGCTGGCGCTGTGTCAGACTCCAAGCGGTCACAAGTGGTGTCCCACAGGCTCGGTCCTTGGCCCCTATTGTTTGGCATCTACTTCTCAAGTACAGGCCAGCATGGGAGGACTTTGGCTGACAAAGTTTGCAGACGACTGCAAACTGGGCCATAGTGGAAAGTGCATCGACGGATATCCTTCAGAAGGACTCACGGAAACAGATAGCTGGTGCCAGAGCCATGGCCTGAAGTTAAACGCCAAAATGTATAGTCATACCTTCGGGAAAACAAGGTAACCCCAAGCTACCATATAGGTGGCAATCCACTAAGCACAGAAGAGGTTATCAGGGACCTGGGGACCCAGGTTGACAGTGGCCTTTCTTTGACACTCACATTGCTAAAGTGGTTAGAAAGACCTTCTACATTGCCCACCTGATCATGAAGGGATTTACATCCAGATGTAGTGAGGTCATTGTTCCCTGTACTCTTCACTTATCAGACCAATGATCGAGTACAATGCCCCATTCGGGA
Organism: Protopterus annectens; assembly: GCF_019279795.1. Classification (NCBI taxonomy): domain Eukaryota; kingdom Metazoa; phylum Chordata; order Ceratodontiformes; family Protopteridae; genus Protopterus; species Protopterus annectens. The sequence goes on from NC_056726.1 coordinate 1,913,415,591, forward strand.
TGTATCTCACCCGACATCTGCAGCAATTGGAGAGACCCCAAAAGTTCCTCACCAAAAGGATAAAGGGACTCCAAAATCTGTCATATGCTGCCAGATTGAAGAAACTCCAGCTCTATTCAGTCGCATACCGTCTGCTCAGAGGTGACATGTGCCTGACATACAAGGCCATGTCCAACCCGAATTAATGGACATGCTCCACCTCAAAAATCCAAATCCACCAAAACCACTAGAGCAAGCGACTTAAACCTTAGCACGGATATAAATAGGACATGCTGGAGGGATAGATTTATCACTCAGAGACTCCCTATGCTGTGGAATAAAATCCCGGTCCATGTGAGGCAGAGCACCTCGCTGACTCTGTTCAAGAGAAATCTAGACCTGTGGATGGGAGATCGTAGGTTTACCCCGGGAATCATCTCTGTGTCACTGCTGGACAGAGGCACAACAAACTAATGGGCACAGTATTTTTTCATATAAGGGGTGGCGTAAGCCACAAAAATTTGGGCTAGGCTTATAAATGCCTTAGGGCAGATAGCCTAGTATAAACCTATGAACCTATGAACCTATGAAGAGGATGGTCTACTGTCATATCTCACAAGGAGTATGGCACTGTGATGACACCTTGGCTGTGACATATCCTGGGTACAGGTGAACACATGTCACAGGTCTGTATAACAGTTACTGCCTGTGCCACATGGCCAATGGGTCTGGGGATGGTGTATACAGGTGAGTGCATGGTGGCTGCTGTTAGCAGCCCTTCTACAGTGGACAATGGCAGTTGTACTGGGTGGTACACACCACATGTTTGTGTATAACACACACAGAGGCTTTGGTGTTGATGCACTACACAGAGAATACTGTACACATGGATGTATGTACCTGTACAAGGAACCCATTTTAGCCTATGTAATTCCACCAAGCCAGACTACACAGAACAACACATTGTGGAGTAAGCAGTCCGCTGGTTTAATGTCATTGACGATGGTACAGGCAGGGTATATGTCCCCTTCCCCAATGTACTGCAATCCTCAACTCATTAAACATATGTGTGCTGGTGTGGGTGGCACACCCCTACACTTTAGAGGGTGAGAGGTGCTGTAGCACCACAGATAGTGTGATAGACAACTAACCAACCTGTTAACATGAACTGTACAGTATTACTGCCAGCTACACGGAGGTGATACACTCAACAGTAACTGCAATTATATTGGCTGTGTCCACAACAGTCACACCCAGCTATATATACCAACCCCAGTATCACTGTACAACTATACAGTGGGCAAGAGGCCATTTACACATCTAACACTAGTTGTGATGGAATGTATGTCCACAGGATGATACCTGTGAAATGTTAGCATATGCCATGTAGTTCTTGGACAAATGACCCCCTGAGACATGTAAATTTTGTAACATACACACAATCTCTTGCTTGGCAACACTGAGACTAGACCCCTACCCAGGTATGTAGTGCTACTGATTTGTGTGGCTTTAATTGCACACACCACACAGATTTTAGGATGAGGTGTGTCCCATGTTACATGTTACATGTGCAGAACATCCCCAGGCATGTACAGTATGGTAATGGGGGATGTAATGGTTGTTTATGGACAATACATAGTGTGACATACCGTCATATACACATTGACAAACACATAACAGTCAGACACACATCTGAGAGACCTGGGCCTATCAGTGCTAACTTTCTTGTCAGTGTGTCCATTGTGTTACAGGTAGGTTGCACACAACACATGCATAACTGGGCTGGATAGTGTTATCAGTTACCTGTATGGTTGATGGTGACAGTAGTCACCATACAGTGGTAGATGGGACATGTACCAGGCGTACCGTGATTTAATGACAGTATACCCAGCACCCACACCCCACTGTGGATATTGTATGCACTGGAACCCATGATGACACTCTGACATACCCACCATCACACATTGACCAGGACTGCAATACAACCCCTTGTCCATCCCAAAAGTGCTACTACAGGGATATGCATCTAATGCACACACCACAGGCATAGTAGGGTGATGCATTGTCATGCCTCTCCTATGGGCAGCAACATCACTATCCCTAATAATGTGTAACAATGCGTATTGTAATAGGAGTATGTGGCCTCAGAATGCTTTACCCTACATATATACACACATGCACACACTTGCCAGAACTCAGTGGGTATCATATGCCTATCAACCCATTTATACAACAGTGTTGTGCTATTACTGTAAGGCCCAGATAGCCCTTAGGGAGAAGAGCGTAACAAGATACATGTAATATCCGGTACATCAGCAGCCACATCTAACTATGGCAATGGACGGTGCGATGGGTGCGAAGGGCCTCAGAGTATTCCTAACTGCAGGTCTACAAACACACAGACACTGATATTCTCAGTAATGCACATGTACACATTTGATATCATTGGGGTGCATCAGTGCAGGTGTTAATAGGTGTGTACCAAGCTATTGTCTATGGAGAGATGGAAAGTGTAGGGGATGTGTGTACAGTGGTATCATACCACCTGCCATTTGTCAGGAGGCCATCCATCAACAGACACCACTGGGGTGATCCTAAGGGTGAGAGTGACATGCATCAGCCAATCCTCTGGGTGAATCTTGCAGAGGGCTGGTGAGGTGCTCCAGTTGACATGTATGCAATATGTATTACATAACATGGTTAGTGTCTGTCTTGGAGATCTGTACCCAAGCATGTTCTGTTGACTGTGGTAGTGTAGTTGAGGTATCCATGGTATGTGGTGCATACAGGGTGTGGAGTCCTATCTGTGGCATTTATAACACAGCTGGGCAGACATGTCAGTGTCAGACAAGCGCAGATTGCCTGTAAGTATCCAAGATAGATACCTGGCATCTGCACATCTGTACAGAGGACTGACAGACATCAGCTAGCCAACTAGCTATGCATTAGGATGAATGTGTTGACAGATAGATGTCTGACACCGATAGGTATGCCATTACTACATGACAGCAGCCCTCACTGACATGTGCTATACAAAAAGTAGTCTACATTTATTTTCCACATGTCAGACCATTATCCAGTAGGAAACATTTAACGAGATACAGCCCACACACCAGGAACATGACAGTGAGGACTCAGAGTCCATCTTTGCATGCAGGGGTGTTTGTTTCCAGTATTACACTTAGCAATCTACTTTTACTTGGGAAAGCACTGTCAACTGTAGTAACGTAATAATACACTACATGCCAGTGTGACTGCATATAACTGCATATAACATGGGATACTACCTGTGTATGTAACACATTCACATGGATAAGAGTGTTGTACAAGCCATATATACTCAAGTGTCCCAGACAGTAGACTCACACCCCTTGCTACTGTAATGACACCACATAGACACATGTTATGTACATGGCATTACATACACTTATTACAGATGTCATTACCCTGCTATGTTATCAGACTGGAATGTGAGCACTGGTTACTAGGGCTGAGCCATGCTTAGCAGGTGTCAGCACTGCTGCAGCCAAAAAAACAACGCCAGTTCCACAAAAAGTTTAATCCAGCTTAGCGCCTCGGCATAATAGCCTTCAATGAGTACAAATTACAAAAACACACCCACTCCAATATATACCACAATTAATTAAACAATTACATAAATTGATCAATCAAAAAACAAAATGTTATTTAAAGAGAGAACTTCTAATATAGGAAAGAACTAACAATACTAGTAATAAAAAAACTTATAATAAACTTTTCCAGTTTACTTCTAAATTTAAACCATTAGGTGACATAGTATTATATTTCAAAATGTAAATAGTTTCTTTAAATAACAAAATATTTTTAATTAATCTATCATCACCTTTCTTGATAAAAATTTTTTCTAAAATACAACATTCAAATAGTTCAACATTACTATTATGACACTCCATAAAATGTAAAGCAATTGGACTAGTTAATACTCCTCTTTTTATATCTCTAATATGTTCTTGCATTCTAGTTTTAAATTTTCTCTTTGTCTCACCAATATAATATAATTTACATGGACATCTAATACAGTAAATAACCCCTATAGAATTGCAAGAAAAATTATTATTAGGTCTAAATAAAATTCCATTAATATTGTCAAAATATAGTTTTACATATTTGCATATACTACAATGGCCGCAAACGCTTGTACCCAATATATCTAAATTATAATATACCTTATCAAAGGGAGAAATATAATAAGTTTTTATTAATTTATCAGATAGATTTTGACCTCTTTAAAAAGATATTTTAGGAATAATTGGGAGAAGTTTATAAAGATTTTTATCTGAAATCAAGAATTTCCAAAAATATTTAATAATATCCCAAATTTTGTTACTGTATACATTATAAATAGTAACAAAATGAATATCTTGTATTTCTTGAATAGAAGCTTTTGGACATTTATTATTCCCTCTAGTAGCACTAACCTTCTTCACATAGGGGGAAAAATTACTATCTTCTCTATTATTATTAATCATAAATTTATTAACATTTCTACAATTATTTTTATCCAATAATTTATTAATACAAAAATCTAATATTTCCATACTATATCCTCTTTTTAAAAACATAATAATACAATCATAAATATTCTTTTCTAAATCTAATTCATTATTACATAATCTGGATAATCTAATAATTTCTCCATAAGGTAAAGCAGACAAAGTATGTGGAGGGTGACAACTAGTTCCATATAGGAACTGATTACCATCAGTAAATTTGCGGTACACCGTAGTATGGATCTGATCACCTACCACTCCAGATAACAAAATATCTAAGTAATGAACTTGACTACCAAACTGCAAACCATCAAAGTGTAAGTTATACCTATTATTATTGAGATCTGAAAAGAACTCATGAATATGTTCACTACCACCGCTACAAAGAAAAATCAAATCATCTATGTAGCGGTAGTAAAACAGAACATGATTTTTATAAAATTTATTAGTATACACATACTCCAACTCAAACTTACCCATAAAGAGGTTTGCATACATGGGGGCAAAGGATGCCCCCATAGCAGTGCCTTTTAATTGATGGTAAATAACTTGATTAAAACTAAAAAAATTTGTTAGAAAGACAAAAAGAAGTCAAGTCCATTATGAAATGGGTAGTAGGGTTATCACCTAAAAAGTAAAATAATGCTTGCAAACCGTCAGAGTGATTGATGTTAGTGTAGAGACTCACAACATCTACACTAACCCAAAACATATTATCTGTCCAAATAATATCACTTAATTTATCAATGAAATCAAAAGAGTCTCTAATATAGGACTCTAATTTTTGCACAAAAGATAACAAATAATTATGAACAACTATACCCATGTTCCGACAAAAATAATTACTTGCCGAGACAATAGGACGACCAGGTGGGTTAATCATATTTTTGTGAAGTTTAGGGAGACAATAAAAAGTAGCTAAATTACAATTCTCCAAACAAAATTTTTTATCAAGGTCATCTTTGGAAATGTATCCTAATCTAACACCTTTATCCAATAAATTAGTGCATTCTTTCATGGCTGCAAAATATTTATCATAATCACTAACTTCATATGTTAAAGGGTCATTTAAATGTTCCATACACATATCTAAGTATTGCTTATTATTCAATATTACAATTTTGTTTCCTTTATCAGACTTTTTTATGATAATATCATGTCTACTAGAAAGATTTTTCATAGCCTTCCATTCATTTTTCGTCATATTATATAACCTTTGGTCATTACTGATTGAACTAAACATTTCTTGTATAGAGAAATGTATCATTTCAGAAAAATGAATGATAGTAGAATTACTATATGGAGGAATAAACCTACTATGAAAATCAATACCATCAGTGTTAAGTATAGAATAAGCTTGAGAATACAAAGATGGTAATATTTCACCAGAAAGACAAGAATAATAACTGTCCATGCTAGTATCACTATCACTGTAAACTGTATTGAGACAAGGATCGTCATATATAGAGACTTTTTTATCATTTGAGAAAAAATATCTTAAATGAAGCTTTCTTACAAATTTAAAAGTCTCTTGTTTAAGTATATAATGCCTAGGAAAAACAGTAGGAACAAATTTAAGACCCAACTGAAGTACAGATATTTCTTCATTAGAAATATTACAGCCAGAAATATTCACTACATTAGTAACATTTAATAAAGCAGAGTCCGTAAAGTCAATTCCATCTACCCCTCTTAAATGTTTGCTTAGACTGTCCTTCACCCGGAGAAGAACCCGTAGCAAAGTCTTTCTTTTTATATCCTCGTCTGGAATTACTGCCTTCACTCCGAAAGCGTTGCTGATGCCCTAAGGAATCTGTAGCAGCTGGAAGGGGTGGAAAATCAGTATCTGAATCCGTAGTTAAACCATAGCCTTCTGAAGAAGCAAATGACACAGAAAGCTGTTTTTTATTATTCTTAACATTTACTTGTTTATTAAAAGGGCGAGAAGCTTGTTTCCGTTTCCATAGAAACGCTCGCCCATTATCATAATCTTTAATGTCCCTTTTAATTTTTGTTGATTTATACTGTATCTGTTCAGTCTCATACTTGTTAAGATTATCTTTTAAATTAACAAAGATGTCATTGGCCTTAACCGCACCAATGTCAGTTAACAATCTAGAATGCATAACATGTAATTGTTCTTGTAATTTCGACAAAAGCAATTGCTCCCTATCCACGAGTATCTTAACCCACTCCATAGCACAGTTATGAGCCACCGAAAGCCAGTGGTCTTTAAATACCAAGTCATCCTTATCAGCATTATCAAAAGGTGTCGCCGGGCTTTTAAAAGCCTGTAAGCCTCGTGGGGAAATGTCAAGATCAACATACCTATAAAGACCTAGTAGGTTAAAGTGACACCGTGTTTCCCGAAATAGCAGTTTTTCAAATTCTTTAATTTTGTCCTGAACTTCTTGTGGAAATGTGGGATTAATAATACGACCACCTAAAGTACCGAAGGGATTCATAAACTTCTGCTGTCTTTCCTGAAAAATTTTTTTTTTTTGCAATATATTCTGAAGAGACGTTACCATTAGGTGCTGCATTCTCTGCAGGGTCTGCTCGATGGAGATTAGTAGCTGAACCTGCAAACCGAGACCTGCTGCCCAGAGGAATATCCATAGTTACAGAAGGACCCAACACCTCCGTAGGAGCATTCGCTCTCACCATAACCTCGGCCGTCGACAGCATCACAGGAAGCCCACCTGTGACATCCTTAGGAACCTTCGGTCTAACCACCGTGTCAGGAACCGCTGTCATCCCGGGAAACAAGTTGTTAGCCCCTCCAGAGCAACCGTTAGCATTTGAAAAGGATGAAGCATTAGTAACGTTAGTAACACTTCCGTTGCCACCATCAATGTCTGTAGTAAAAACCATTAACTGGCGGGGAGAAGTTCTCTCTAAAAACTCTTGGAGTATTGAGTAAAGAACTGGTATCCATAGACACAAGAATCAAAAACGACAAAAGAAAAAAGGCAACAGCATCAGTGCAGGTGTTAATAGGTGTGTACCAAGCTATTGTCTATGGAGAGATGGAAAGTGTAGGGGATGTGTGTACAGTGGTATCATACAACCTGCCATTTGTCAGGAGGCCATCCATCAACAGACACCACTGGGGTGATCCTAAGGGTGAGAGTGACATGCATCAGCCAATCCTCTGGGTGACTCTTGCAGAGGGCTGGTGAGGTGCTCCAGTTGACATGTATGCAATATGTATTACATAACATGGTTAGTGTCTGTCTTGGAGATCTGTACCCAAGCATGTTCTGTTGACTGTGGTAGTGTAGTTGAGGTATCCATGGTATGTGGTGCATACAGGGTGTGGAGTCCTATCTGTGGCATTTATAACACAGCTGGGCAGACATGTCAGTGTCAGACAAGCACAGATTGCCTGTAAGTATCCAAGATAGATACCTGGCATCTGCACATCTGTACAGAGGACTGACAGACATCAGCTAGCCAACTAGCTATGCATTAGGATGAATGCGTTGACAGATAGATGTCTGACACCGATAGGTATGCCATTACTACATGACAGCAGCCCTCACTGACATGTGCTATACAAAAAGTAGTCTACATTTATTTTCCACATGTCAGACCATTATCCAGTAGGAAACATTTAACGAGATACAGCCCACACACCAGGAACATGACAGTGAGGACTCAGAGTCCATCTTTGCATGCAGGGGTGTTTGTTTCCAGTATTACACTTAGCAATCTACTTTTACTTGGGAAAGCACTGTCAACTGTAGTAACGTAATAATACACTACATGCCAGTGTGACTGCATATAACTGCATATAACATGGGATACTACCTATGTATGTAACACATTCACATGGATAAGAGTGTTGTACAAGCCATATATACTCAAGTGTCCCAGACAGTAGACTCACACTCCTTGCTACTGTAATGACACCACATAGACACACGTTATGCACATGGCATTACATACACTTATTACAGATGTCATTACCCTGCTATGTTATCAGACTGGAATGTGAGCACTGGTTACTAGGGCTGAGCCATGCTTAGCAGGTGTCAGCACTGCTGCAATATAACAGCTAAGCACATTTGCGCACTGGTAAGTGTAGCCTACACAGTGTAAGCGCCCATAAGTTTAACCGTACCTTAGCATCACTTAGCTTCACACAAACCCACGCAAATGCACTTAAAGCTGTGCAAACCTGCCTTAACCACTCTGAATCCAACAGCCCTTGTTCTGGCCAGCAACAAAATAAACAGCCCTTGCAGGTTTTGAACCCAGAACCCTGTACAGTATAGTCACAGCAGTTCACCACTACGCCATGACACCTGTGAGGGCAGCTGTTGTTTTTCCAATATATCTGTCAGTACACATATTGAATAGTATTGAACAATTGCTGTGACTTCTACAATTGTGTAGTACTTGTTAGTGATATTACTGTTGTATCACATATGTTGTTATATCTAAATATACACATATCAGATACATACAGTGTGAAACATCTGGGAAGGTATACACAATAATAATATTTACACATGACAAGGTTTGGATATAAATACATATATATATATATATATATATATATATATATATATATATATATATATATATATATATATATATATATATATATATATGAATATATATATATATATATATATATATATATATATATATATATATATATATATATATATATATATATATATATATATATACAAACATATATATATATTTAACATATGTCCAGAACATGGAGTGGAATCATACCTCAGCACCAATAGTCTCAACCTCTTAGTGCAAGGGGTTGTCATGTACGTATTGCAGGTATATATGTAGACTGTTTCTACTGTAACAGGGGTTGTCTTAACAGAAATGTTGTGTGTGGGAGGTCACATCTGCTACTGACATGTACACAATCAGTTACTGACAGACATCCTAAGGTCATCATAGTACAGTACCACTGATGTCACAGTAATGGTCCTGTGGAATACAGAAGAGATATGGCCAATAAATGTGGACTGTCTGACACACACTGGTCAGTCCAGAGGTATAAACAGAACCCCTTAGTTCAAGATATGTAGACCAAGCCTGACAATGTGGATGGTAAAAGCCATGTAAATGGGTATAATGTAAATACTGGAATACATATGCCCACACAGGTTATGCATTCTCACTCCTTCCTGTCTGTCCTGCCACATAATAACTGGTTGTGCAGAGGTCACATGGCCACATACTACCCACTAGTTAGTGACATACATATGTACAGCATTCCACTGCTTTGTCAGAAATACATGACCATTATGGTGGCCCGAAAGCAGTAAAGCTGGCAAATATCTGGGCATAACATCACACTGGGTAAGTACACTAAGCTGCTAGGCATGTAATAAAGCACTGTGCAAACTACAGGCAGACTGCCACAACACTGGCCTACATGTCTTATGGGGGAATAAAAATGCACCTGCAAATATAGCAGGCTCTACAGGCATGTCACAGCACAGAGTAGCAGACACCTGTTTGTATGTGCATACCCACAACCAATGTCAACACAGCCACAGCCATGACTGTCTGATCAACACCATCCTCATATGTGTCACTCGCACACTAACCCTACATATATAGGACCACTACACAGTGTGGTGCGATGTCTATCTGTGGTATGGGACATGTGTGTGTTTGGCCCTACAAACATGTAAGCCAATAGGGTACAATACACTGCAACAGTGTGTAACATCAGATAGAACAGGACCAAGAACAATGACATCTACCACAGTCTGTACACAGGGCAAGGTACATATTCGCAATACACACACTGTCAACAATCACCATAAGTACACAGACCTCAGTACTGTACACACAACAACAGAATGCCCAGGTTATGTCCTCAAATAAAACCCCTACTATACATAACATGTCCAGCAGTCTGATATCTCACTGGCTAGTTATCAGATATGATGTCAATAAATAATGGTGTACAAAACATATTCACCTCTTACTGCATGACATATGTACAAAGGTTGACAGAGTTGTGGCTGGAGGCACAAACACAGGGCCAATATTGACACATTGCTGTGATACCCTCATTCATTTACTGTTGTAACAGGGTTTGATGTGAGATATGTCCTTTGAGAGATATGAAGTCAGTAACTCTCATAGCTGTCATCATGTACTGACTGCAATACTCAGACTATGCTTCCGCAGTTCTAAGATAGGTAATCTGTGAATAACACAAGAGACATAAGGCTCCAAACACTGGCCAATCTGCACATAACCCTACAGGTGGGAGTTTTCCCAAACACATAACACTGTCATGACAGGTATTAAATCATGTAGACCAGCCATATCCACACAAACCCTGTTAAACCAACATTACTCAAAATGCAGAAGAGCAAAACTTACATTCTATAGTCATATCTTGAACATCCCCCTCCTGTTTGTTGGCCTGTCTCCACAGTGTATGTTGTTAGAGGTATATCTCACAAACATCTGTGATGCTGTTTGCCAAACACCGACATGAAGGCCTGCCCACAGTGAATGAAAAGGGCCAACACCCACATGATGTTCCTAGTTATAGGAGTGTGCTTCCATGCAATTGGCTATGGGAATGTTACCACAGCTGTTACACATGCAATCAGCTAGTGGGGGACTGCAATTTATGTACAGGCCATCAGCTGATCATGAGCATCACTTACAAAACACAAGTTGCAGCCTAAGAAAAGCAGGTATACTTCTCCACATTCACCAGTGAGGGAGTGAGAGAGACAGACAGAAACAAAGTAAGACAGGGATGGGGTAGGAGAGTAAAAGCTAAGCATGATTGTGTCACACACTTACCAGTATGGGGTTTAAAACCCCTGCCTATGTATTGCTATTATGTGTCTATGCAGTTATTGCATGCACCACAGAGCTTACATGTTGAGGAGCTGTCCAAAGGTATATTTGATGGTGAGGGACATCAGTAACATAAAGGTGGGATAAGGTAGGTGTAGTACATGTGCCTGTCCACAAGTACAGGTGTCAAGGTCGACACAGCCACACTCTCTCAGAGACTCACACACATTATCACAGTTGGCAGGGTCAGGATTAGACTTCCTAACTAGCTAGAGTGACACAATACAGTAATTACCAGGTATCACAAGCCAGAGGTTATCAGGCTGATGTATGGGCAAAAGGTATGTCAAGATGTTTGACATCAGAAGGTATGCTTCAGTAGGCCAATGGGAGGTGTAGTGAGTGTGCATGGCATCCAAATAATTATACTCCACACACACACACACACACACACACACACACACACACACACACACACACACACACACACACACACACACACACACAGACACAGATTTGCTAGTACTGACATGCATGGGTGCATTGCTTCACAGGTGTGTAGTGGCGGAAAGGTGTACACAGCTAGGTAAGGGGTATTCCTTGGCATCAGGCCACATGACAATGGTCTGCAGTGTGGCTCAGGGGTGTAGTGTCTGGATTGGCCCATACAGGTGGATAGTGTATTCACCATCCACTCATCTGGGTTACTATTGTGGGTGACCAGTGCTGTGCAATGCTTGCCATGTATGTGTTCTATATTCCATAACATGGACGGCATCTGGGATGTGCACACATCCCACATGCATGTTCTGTGACATGTGCAAGTGTACCTGGGGTGTCTGGGGCATGTTGTGTAGACAGATTGTTATCATTAGATGTGCCATTCCTGACCTCATGTGGTGAGAACTGGCAATGGACACCAGGTTGACCCTGCACCTACATTGAGAGCATGATACAGATATTCACTAGTGTCAGTGTCATCTGTCCATACAGGGCATGTGTATAAGGCATGGTATGTCCTTTGTGGGTTACATTTGCTGGCTCTATAGTTGTTGCAGCCGTCCAGTGGGGAACATAGCGAAGGAGTACTGTATGCAATGATTTGCCTATTGTAGGGATGGGATAGGGTGCCATGTCTTCTGTAGTCCACTGCAAGCACACCATGGTTACTATATGTGGTCAATATGCAAGGAACTACCAACATAGTGGTTGTTGCCTAACCAAGTGTGTTTGTGTATGAGACGTGGGTGAATAGTGTTCTCTGGGTAATACAAGGGTTGCCTATAATGTTCCCCAAGCCATGATGTCACATTTAGGAGTATGGATTGTCTACCCCAGCCTCTCTTCTGTTTGATATCTGTTATCCTTGTAAGGTGGACATTATGACATATAATAGACTCACCATATAAGAAATTTACAAAATCTGCTCTACAATGAGTCCTGTTATTACACACTCACTGCTACCTCCACACAGGATACTTATGACAAACACACACACACACACACACACACACACACACACACACACACACACACACACACACACACACACACACACACACCAATTCTCACAGTTGCCATGTCTGGGATTAGAACTCCTACCTAACTAGTACATCACACTGCAGCATTATGCAGTTATAGCATGCGCCACAGAGCTCACTGGGATACTCCTTCCCCAAAAGTGTATATACAGTGAATGACATCAGCAGGCTTGCCAAAGTAGGGTAATGGAAGTTGTAGTGACTTGAATGGCCTCAAAAACATTGATCCCTACACAGAGAAACAAACACACAAAGTTATACAGTTGCCATGTATGAGATTAGAACTCCTATCTAACCAGTACATCACACTACAGCATTACGCAGTTATAGCACATGCCACGGAACTTACTGGGCTAACTATTTCCCCAAAGATGTATATCAAAGTGAGTGACATCTGCAGGCTTGCCAAAGTAGGGCAATGGAAGTTGTAGTGTCTGTGAATGGCCTCAAAGCATTAATCCCTACACAGACACACACAGAAAGTTATACAGTTGCAATGTCTGAGATTAGAACTCCTACCTAACTAGTACATCACACTACAGCATTACGCAGTTATAGAATGCACCACGGAGCTTACAGGGCTATTTTTCCCCAAAGGTGTATATCACAGTGAATGACATCAACAGGCTTGCTAAGGTTGGGTAATGGAATGTGTAGGTCATAGGTTCATAGGCTCATAGGTTGGTAATAGGCTATCTGCCCTAGGACCTATACATGCCTAGCCATAACAATTCCCAGGTTATGTCTTTCCACAATGTTTACTTCCCTGGGCCCCTGTCTAGCAGGGCAACTGACATGATCCCCGGGGTCAATTACCTATCTGCCATCCAATTGTCAAGATTCCTTTTGAAGAGGGCCAAAGAGGCACTCTGCTTGACATGCATGGGCAGTCTATTCCAGAGTCTGGGGAGTCTCTGGGTCAGGAACACATCCCTACAGCATGTATTGCTCATTGTGATGACAAGGTATGGATCCAGGGAGCATGTGGCTGTGAGAGATTTGGATTTCGTTAAGTGTAGCATGTCCAACAGCTCTGGGTTTGACATGGCATTGTATGTTAAGCAGAGATCACCTCTGAGTAGACGCTATGTGACAGAGTATAGCTGGATGATTTTCAGACGGTCAGCAAAGACCATCTGGTTTAGGCCTGTGATTCTTTTAGTGAGGTATGTCTGCAGCCTTTCTAGTTGTTGCAGATGTCTTGTGAGGTACATGCTTAATGGGCCATTGTAGTCTGTACTGGGTCTACTAAGAGATGACTACAGTGGGACAATGGCCTACTTTTTCCTGGATGTAAAGCCATTAGTGATGAGGTGTGCCACAAAGGTGGATTTCTGACTGTTGTCGTGATGTGGTTATCAAAGGTGAGACTACTATCCACCTGTGTCCCTAAGTCTCTTATCACAGTTTAGGTGTTTAGTGCACTGCCACCTATGTGGTACTTCACAGGTACATGTCCCTTCCCAAAGGGGATAACTATGCATTTATTGGCATTGAATTTGAGCCCATGGCTCAGGCACCAAGCATCTCATTCTGTAAGGCCCTTCTGTAGAATATCCACATCATGTGGGTATTCAATATTGGCTCCCAGTGTGTAGTCATCTGTGACCTTGTTAGCCAGAGTCCCTTAATGTTGGCCTGTACTTCAGAGCAGTAGATGCCAAACAAGAGGGGTCCCAGGAATGAACTCTGAGGTACTCCAACTGTCACTTGTCTGGGGCTGGATTTGGTGTCACCTACTTTTACAGTCTGGGTTCTGTCAGTAGAGGAGATGGCAACCCATCAGGTGATGTAGGGATTAATGGCCAGCTTGGTACATTTATCTATGATTCCAGACTGGAGGATGATGCCAATGGCCTTGGTGAGGTCCAGATAGGCTGTGTAAACCACCTTACCCTCATCCACAGCTCTGGAGACTGGTTCAAAGATGTCAATCATGTTCAGGTGACATGATCAGCCCTTCACAAACTCAACCTGGGTGGGGTCCAGTGTTTGCAGGTTGCCAATGTCTTTGTTTGTAAGTTCCATGATAATACATTCCATGTCCTTGCAGATCAGGCGCATCGTACTGCTGGGGCTGTAGTTTACAGGATCCAAGGTGAATCTCCCCTTGTGGATTGGGTTAACTGTAGCTGTGTGCCACACAGTGGGCACAAAGCCTGAGTTGTGGCTATGATGAGACATGGCATGTAGGTGAGGTGGCAGTTCATTTTGTAGTTCATGTAGTACACACCCTGGGATGTTGACTGGTCCCATGGAAGTTGTTTTCTTAGCTCTGGAGAGTGTGGTACTTACCTGTGTGGCCATTATTACTGGAATCTGGCAAGCTTTCATTGTTGAGATGGGCCCTTTTTGGGGGTGGAAGGGGGTGTAGTTGGCATTGAATTGATCTGCCAGGATATTGGCAATATCCTTTGGTGCGGTATATTTAATACCAACCTGTTGTAGCTCAGAGCAGATCTGAGCATTGCAATTTAGATTCCTGACATAGCTATTGAACGTCTTGCAGTTGTCTTTGGCATATTTGGCTATATTATGTTTGTAACTAGCTTTGGAGGATATTATTAGGGATCATAACTTCTTACTGAGGGTGGTAAGAGAGTATTTTGCATCCTGGAAATTCCCTCGTTTCTGCAACAATTTATTCCTTTTGTTATACAGTATGTTTATGGCAGGAGGCCACCTCATTGGCTTCCTTTTCTTGGTGGGGACCATCTTGATTCTATATTGGATGGCATGATTCAGGCATGAGTGGATGTGCTCATACAGTGCCTTCATGTAGGATCCAGCAGTTGTCCTTTCAGTTCCCTTCTGCATGAGTGTCATAACGTTAGTCATGTCTGACATGTGTAGCATGATGTTGGCTTTGGAGATGTGTGTTATGGAGGTTTCCTTATTGGGGTGTGGTAGAGGGATATGGATGTTAAGGGTGATTAACTTATGGGCAGGCCTGACCACCGATGGGGTGACCATAGGTATGGAGCATTGATTTCCCATTTTGGTAATGACCAGGTCTAGGATATTTGAGCTCCTGGTGGGAGTATGGGTTACTTGATCCAGGGCATTGGGAATTATGACTTCCAAGAACCGTTGGGCACACATGTTGGTACACAAGTAGTTTTCCCAGTTAATGGCTGAGTAGTGTAAGTCACCCAGTATTAAGGTGTTTGGTTGTATCATAATATTTCCCAATATGTTTCAAAAGGTGTAATTGGAATATTGGGTAATGGTGGGGGATCTCTAGCAAGCTATACAATTTGGATTGCAGTCTTACCTAGTGTTAGTTGCACCGGGGGTATTTCAGATGCATTCTGTTGGGCAGGTAGCCTGGTGGTGTGAATATCCTTGGTGAATATGGATACACCTCCACCTTTAGTGTTTTAAACCTGGATTGGTGGTCAACAGGTGTAGTGAGAGCTGTACCTGGTATTGCAGGGGTGCTCTCTGGAGCCGTGTATCAGGTTACTGCACAATGTTCTCCATTTTTAGGAGTGCCTAGTGACTGTGAATGGTCACAAAAACATTGATCCCTACACACACACACAGGTCTACAGCTGCCACATCTGGGAATAGAACTCCTACCTAACTAGTACATCACACTACAGCATTATGCAGTTATAGCAGATGCCAAGGAGCTTATAGAGCTACTTTTTCCCCAAAGGTGTATTTCAAGGTGAATGACATCAGCAGACTTGCCAAAGCAGGGCATTGGAAATAGTAGTGAGTGTGAATGGCCTCAAAACCATTGATCCCTACACACACACACACACACACACACACACACACACACACACACACACACACACACACACACACACACACACACACACACACACACACACACACACACACACAGAGTTGCCATGTCTGGGATTAGAACTCCTACCTAACTAGTACATCACACTACAGCATTATGCAGTTACAGCACACACCACAGAGCTTATAAGGCTACTCCTTCACCAAAGGTGTATTTCAAGGTGAAGACATAAGCAGGCTTGCCATAGTAGGGCAATGGGAAGTGCAGTATGTGTGCATGGGCCATAACTGGAGGCAGACACAGAACACCCAGGCACACACAGGCTTATATTTCACAGGTACATATATACAACTGCTAGATGAATATTAACTTGTACAGTCATGTTACACATTTATCACAAGCACCACAAACACTATAGTGCTGAGGGATACCAGAGGCAAATGTCTACAGTGATTGACATCTACAGATCATGTGGTTTTAGCCAACTGGATGTGTGCTGGGTGGGACAGGCCTCATGATGGGAGGCTCTTTATCACTGTCTGTCACTCTCTTCCACACATCTATGTATGTGTCATTTTGGCCTATTATAGTGTATTGTCCTTAGATATATGTGTGTATTCCTATCCAATGTGTGTGCAAAGCATGACTGGTGTGCAATGAGGAATGTGTGCACAAACATCTGTGACTCTGAGATATGTATAGTCCACTGCTGTTGCCAGACATGGGCTTCATTTCTGTAAGTGTGGAAGCAAGCCTAGTATGACTTTTCAGTATTTTGTTGTCAGACATGGGCTTCATTTCTCTAAGTGTGGGAGCATGCCCATTATAACCTTCTGTATTGAATGTGTGAATCCATTCCAGGTAGGTTGTACTCCAGTGCAGGTTTTTGTGTTCTACACCTACAGCTAGCAACCTGTTTCTGTGGGATATCTGTAGATCGGTTGATAATATGGGGTCACAATGGGCAAAGCATAGTGGGTTTCTGTAGGTAATTGTGTCTGTGCTGCGTCTGCTACATGGTCTTGGTGTTAGCAGAGATATTCAGACATATGTATTGTTTTACACTGTGATGTTTTATGTCATCAACTAACTACTGTAGGGTATACATATTTGCTTGCAGTAATTTCACAGGGTGAATGCAGCTGAGTCCAGTATTGCAGTCTGCAGCCTACATATTTTTTCACAATCATGCCATTCTGGAGGGGAAGCTCCAGACACTTGCTGATGGGTCTGTGTAAATGGTTTAGCACCTTGGTACAGTGGTGGCTGAGAATCCCATGCTTGTACATCCATTGACGTGACAATATGGCCATATCTTGCTGTGGCCATACCTCACAGCTGTACAGATTCACACAGGCTGCCCAGAGGCAGGGGTCATATTTCCGGACATTGCCCCTTCACATTGTGGTTTATGAGCAGGTTTGTAGCCACCCATTCATGTGTTTGCAGGCAGGGATACTATGTGCACACAGCTGAGTTTCAGACTTCACACACTCTATGCCGTCCATGCTCCTACCCCCCCTCTATTATTCTATCCTCTTCCAAACATTATGCAAACATTATCTGATAAGTTCCCTATAGTTATCACTTCATCCTAGCAGTAATTTGGCATTGGTCCACAGTTCATGCAGTAGGACATGGCGGACAGGTTACTGGGATTTGTCGACATGGCCTTGCATTTGGGTTCTGTGGACTGTGTTATGTTGTTATTTGGGAGTCCATGACATAACATACATTGGCAGTGCAGGTGAGACACAGGCCTTTGGCAGAGGACTGTAGGGGATTAGGTAGTGATGCAGGCCAGCTGTAGCAGGCCATTGCATTGTGTAACTCCTATAGTCACAGACTACACAACACTATATTCCCCTGGGGTGAAAGGGTAGGCGAGCAAGGTGTTAATGCCAATACTTTCTGTCATTATTGATCCAGTGTTATGGATGCTGGCAGGGTGCTGCTTACAGCTAGGGACACACCTACATGGGAGACCTCTTCTGCATGCTGCATTCTGTGGCTATTGCCATACAGAGGTGGGGGTCATATTGTACTCATTCCCAACAGCAGGGATAAGACCTGTGAGGTACCTGTGGGTGATGGAGGGGAGAGCTGTGTGCATGTGTGCTATGGACACTACTTGTTTCTGACTCACAGATATACATGGGGAATTCCACTTATGATGGCTTGTGCAGGGACATCAGCAGTTTCTCAATACTCCATACCTGTGACCTTTGTGGTCTGCCAGTGTTTGGCCAGACAACATCAGTATTCCTTACTACAAACCCAACTGATGTACTGCTAACCTGTATGTACAATTCCAAAGGTGTGTCCATTTGACAGTAACATATTATACACTGTCTGTCTGAGGTACTTCCACCTGTGTACTGTTTGTATGTCTGGGCCCACATTCATGCCATGTCCATCTTTCAGATGGTGACAGATATTACATCCAAACATTTACTATGGCTTACTGCTAAAATGTGTTTTGCTGGGATGCATTGTGTTTGGCACTGCAGTTGTGAAAACTCGGACCTATCATCGGCAGTACTGGTCAGTGGCCACCAGGACAAACCTCATCATGCCTACATGCTGACCACTCTCACACAATATACAACACACACCAACCTAACACACACAGCCCTGCATATTATACATATGCTACAATCTATCATGCTACATTGGCCGGCACAGGTAATCTGTGCTCCACTGTTATTATACCTACACATACATGTTACTACATTTCTACATAGGATTGTGGGGGGGGGTACACCTGACAACTGTACACATTTGCTGTGACTGTACTGGTATTTCAAGTACTCCATTTCATTCTGTATTCTGACCTATCATGCAGACTAGAGGCATATCAGCGTACTACAGTTCTTAGGTTCGATTGACCGACATTTCAGTTTCAAATGTCCTACCCTTCAGAACTAACATCCCACTGCCTGACCTGTTGTAGTCTGTCTGTGTAGGTCTGGAGGGGGGCTGTTCTCCATAGCCATCAATCAGAGGCCTTAGCACAGACTTTGTGTTTGTCTATGCCTGTCCTGCTGGCTGAGACTGTTGTTGGGAATGTGAGCCTTTGTGATTGGCATGTGTGCGTCCTATGGACACATATTTGGCCCACCACATTTCCTGCAGTGAGTTTTGTCACCTTATCTAGTACTGACTACTGTGGTGACACCAGTATTTGTTACAGATTTCATACTGCCACTATAGGTGTCTACTATCTGCTGCCATCTGATTCAGCCACCCAATTGAGGATGGTGCTGAAGGGCTAACTCTGTTGGATGTACATAGTACATTCCCTATACATGGTTAAGTACAGGTAGTGTCATGGTTGGCATCCATTTTACTGTATGTATGAGTCAGAGAGAGGTGTTATTTCCTGGGTTCCTACCATGTCAGTGTATGTGCTTTGCATTGCCTCTTTGCCAAGGCCTGGGCATACTGGGCATGCCCTCTTCTGCCTACTGGGCCAGGCTCAGGTTGTTCCTCCTCTGAGTCACTCTGTGCCTGAGCAGGCCTTGGCAATGGTGGGGGGGGCTGTGTGGCCCTGCCCTGTGCTGTTCCTGCTGCAGCTGTTTCCACAGGATCATATAGTGTAGCATAGCACATATGATGACAATTTGGGTACATGTAGCTGGTGAGTACTGCAAGGCTCCACCAGATATGTCCAGGCACTGGAACCGTGACTTGAGCATTCCAAGCACATGCTCTATTATGATTCTAGTCTGTGCGTGTACCTCATTATGGAGTTCTTGTCTGGGTGTGTGTGCATTTCTGATGGGTGTCATCATCCACAGCTCCAGTGCGTAACCACCATCCCCCACTAGGTGGTCATAAGGGATGCCCCCACTGGCAAATCTCTGGTACAGCTATGTCATATGCTAGATGTGAGAGTCGTGATAGTTTCCAGGGCAGCCAGCACACAGGTTCATTATAATGCCCTGGGCATCGCACATGACATGTCAGTTGATGGAGCGGAAGCCCTTGCGGTTGATGTAGACCCTACCCCACTCACTGGGTGGTGGTTTGATGTGTATGTGCATGCAGTCTATAGCACCCACTACCTCAGGGTATTCTGCCATTTAGTGGAAGAGATGCATAATGCTGGTCAACGCCTCATGGCTGTTGTGGAAATATATGTGCTCACTGGCATGTCCTGACATGGCATCCAGGCACTGGTTGAATACCCTGGATGCTGATGCCTGTGAGATCCCCATGATATCCCAAATTGGCCTTTGGAAGGTATCTGTGGCTAGTATTCTTAGGCCTACACATACCTTGGTATCCACTGGTATGGGTTCCTCTCTGTTGGTTCTGTGTGTGTGTGAGGCATGGCAGGCACAGCTCAACAATTTGTTGTAGGAGGTCCCTCTCCACCCAATAGCGCTCCACTTTCTCCAGCCCATGTAGTGCCTGGTAGGTTGCCCTGGGTCTGTACACTCTTCTCCTTCTCCTCACTGTGGGTTGGTCATCAGCATTCTCATCCTCACCACCCTCAGCTTCTTCCACATGTCGATTTATGAGAGCTGCTGCAGCCCCTATCATTTTGTTGCTTTTGTTTGGTAAGATTTCCCGGCTTGTGTACACCGGTGGTGCAGAGTTTGTGGGTAAAAAACAGAGGGAAAGGTGTTTGCATAGTTTATAGTAGTGTACTGGGCTGGGCTGCTGCCTGTGTAATTGGCTGATTCTGATACATTTCACAAGCCAGCTATGCTAGTTCTCCTTGATTACCTTCCTACTGCTGTTTTCCCCTCCCATTGCCTTCCTGTTTAAGCCCAGGGGCGAGCTGTGCAAACTCAATGCTCAGATGTGCACAGAGCTGCTATTTCCTGGTTTATTGTTTTTTTTCCCTTTAACACATAGTGCGAGGCACACACACCTGCTTAGGCAAAGCAAAGAGTGCTTGGCAGCTTCAGACACACCCCCTTGCTTAACTCTGCTAAGCTAAGGGCAAACACGAGCCACAGGGCTCCAATAAGCTTACAGTATGCCTGACACGCCCCTCTATGATATCAGCTAGCTCTTAGGCTTTCACCATGGTCTTCCTGTACCTACATTGTTGGGTGCAAGCTAGCCATGAGGGGGAATCTGGGATTCAGTATCATTTCCCTCATTTGCATAGGATTGCCTGCTAATGCCTAGTTACAAGTCTGACACTAAGCCTTCCCCCTTAGCAACCACTATTCACTAGCCATGTTGTCTTCTGCCTGCCACTGAGTATAATGTCAAAATTGTGATTTTTGTATAGAATGCTTTTTTCAAGTTTTTTTTTTTTTTTTTTTTTCGGGCCGAGTCCGTTTGCACGCCACTGCCCTACTCTTAAACGGCTGAAATCGGCCAAAAAAAATAAAAGTTATTTGTTTCATTTTTGCAACTATTTTCCATTCCAATGGCCATATATTTAGCCCTTAACATGCTTTACATGTTATATACACCCTTTATTTGGAGCTGCTCCATTTTGTTTTTTTTGTTTTTTGCAATGTACTACTTATCAACAGAGTACATTTCTGCAGATTACACTAGCCTGCATATCAGAAATTCACCTTATTTGCATGGTGTATATTTAACACAGCTTTAATATAGGATTGCTTAGTTTCACCCAGTATTTATCAATTTGTTGACTGGGAAAGTCCGACTAGGACAGAACCTATTTTCAGCTGAAGCCCGGGTAGAAACGCTCCAGGCGCATGTCTTTAGATAATTCTCAGTCTCAGTATTAATCTAATGCAACTTAAGACAACTTCTACATTAACGCTTCAAAATAAAGTGAAATTGTAGAATATGCTAATGAAAGCATAGAGAACCACATTATATGCTAATTAACCAATCCAACAAGGCAGAGCTATTTGGTAAGTTATAAAACAATTCTGTATACTCACTGTTCACTCAATTTAAATCAAGGTGTTGCTGCTTCTGCTAGACTTCAGGCAAGAAGATGGAGGGTTTAGACCCCTTTTGACATATGGACTACATGATACAGAAAAAATGTACAGCAAAATTAGATAGACATGGAAACAGTATAGTAAATATGCAATCTAATCTGCACACATATGATGCCCAAGGTAAGTGTAGAACTTATTTGACAAAAAAAAAAATGTTCAACTGCTTAGTTCCATATCCAAGTAGTTATATAGCCCCAAGCTGACACATCTGTTCTGTGTGCAATAATATCAGCAATACTGTGTGGCTGTGATGGATATTGCACAATAATGCATCAAGCATTTTACTTTCCCACACATATATGGAGCTTTAACAAGTAAAGGAAATGAAAAGAAAGTGTACAAGTCATGTAAGGAGTACAACAGCTATGTAACTGAGTGGTATGTTGCAGTATTAATCAAAACAATGTGCACTTTTCCAGTATAAATGGATAAAAGTGTTCTTGAATGTGGTGAACTTGTCTGTGTGGGGCTGTAAAGTCAGGTAGGTATAACTTCTACAACAGCTGAAATCAATCTACTTCCACATGGGGAAATCTTTAGACAGAAAGATGAGTCCCCCATCCTGTTATCCAACCTTTCATAACAACATCTTCTCTGCAATGTAGTAATGAGGTCTTTCTTTCTAAAAGGAGCTCTCACACTTTAAAAGTCACACTTTTCCTGTGCTGCTTGCTGTTCTCTAAAATATGTAACTAGATAGGTAGAAGGTTTGAATCCAGCAGTGATTACCTTTTAACAGTGTATGTATGACTGTAAATAGAGTCAGAAAATGGTTTGCATACATCTGGAGTGGTGCCATTTACAACCCCAGATGACTGTAAATTTCATTCTAACATACCCACCTCCTTGGCAATACACTGCTGATGTCATCTCTTCTTAGATGCTGTACACCTCACTTTTACTCAGAATTATTCTGTGGTGCTTGCTGCTGACACTGTTCTCTATAGATTTTGTAACTAAATAGGTAGGTGTTTCAAGTCTATCCTTTCTGAAGTAGTATGACTGTACTTACTGTTATATACAGCTGGCTACCTCACAACCACCGTTATGTACACATACACTTATGAGATGTATTTTTAGTGGCACAGTGTTAAACTAGCAAATTCTAGCATTCCCAGGAAAAATGCATTTTTGGCAACACAATGATTGCATACTGCTTACATAACTGCAATATCTCACAGTTGTACTCTGAATTCTCCTGTGGTGCATGACTTTGATACTATGATTTGTAGATTAAGTACCTACATAGGTAGGAGGTTTGAATCCAGCTGTGAGTATGTCTTATCCTGTCATACTGTGTAGACTACTCTTCAAATGCATTATGATGTGTAGCTGTACAATATTATTGTGACCTTTAACCACTTTTTAACATAACCATATAGCCAACAAGCAATGATGATGCCATCCATTCATCTGTGTACTGGCACAGTTCTGCAGCAGTATGTCATGTGGTGCTTGTGATTCAGTCGCTAATCTCTAGTTTGTGATCTTAGGTAGTTAATCCAAATCCAGAAATAACTCCTCAGACTAGGTTGTGTCAGTTTTATTGTGACTGTACATGTCACTAACACTGTTGTCAAACATGTCTATTATGTACACGTATAGATGTTGATTCCTTGTACAAAAAGCTATGATAATTTCTCACATAACAATGCTTTTATTCAGAGTATTGATGACATATGATTACATTTTCCTTACATAACATATATAGTATGCATTATCCTCTGGCATTTGCGAATGAGATGACATCCTGTATGTTGTTGCCTTAGTACAGTAATTACAAGCATACATATCCTTTGCAGGAATAACATGATATAAGGCCTTCACATCACATACTGACATATCTCACAATTGTAGTGGCAATTCTACTGTGGCACATTCATTCCCTACAATATCATGTATTTTCTGTAGTCAAATGCTCAGGCTTTCAAATCCACATTCATTGACTATTAATATTGTGCGGCCTTATACTATAATGCATGAATGGCATCTGCCACAGTTATAACATGTACATTTGTAGTGGGAGAGGTTTCTGCCATCTCTTTTATCTCAAAGAAATTGTGACACAATCATAGGATGAAATTACTTAGCCTAGATGAAGTGTCACACTTGTTTAGACTTCCAGTGATGAGCTTGAGTTTCATCCACATGTCATGAGTCAGTAGATTTACAGAGCTTGCTGTTCAATTCCCAGAAAGGGCAACATTATATAAATACTATGATGTTAAACAAATAACATTGTATCTTGTTATTTGTAAACATTTTTATGATGGATAATGATATATATAATGATAATGATATATAATCACATTTTGTAATTGTATGGCTGAGAAATGGTTATTCGGGGCATATTATTCTATGAGTGCTCCTGTACATTGAGTACTGGTTTGTATAGCATACCTACACAGACAGAATGTGGTTCAATTCTGGGAAAGTGTATATATCACATGATGGAAACAGCTTCCTTGGCAAAGAAACATGGATATTGTACTGCTCACTGTTTTGTAGACAGTAACATGCATGGCTCCATTTCAGCATTCTGACTAAATCAGATGATTCAAATTATATTCGTAACTCCATTCTTAAGTCACACATTGAGATCAGTTATATGTGACAGCCTCCATCAGTATCTCTTCTGGCACACACAGTCAATACAAAGGTCTTTAGAGAGCCTACTATCATAGCAGGATTTGAATCTGACAACATCTATCTATCAGACAGCAGTGGCTTACAGATAGAAAATAGTTATGGCACAGTCAGACAGCCACCATTTTCAGGCCTCATCTTATAAGGTAGAACATTCATACCCCTTATGACAGGAAAGTGCCATAAGACCTTCAAGAGTGTTCTTCATGACACAACCGATATGTATTTTTCTACTGCATTCATGATTGATATGAATCTCTCTATTAGTCTTGGCATGTGTTCAAAAACGGCAAGATGCTAATGTTTATTATGTCATTTATTGCTCATAGGCATTACTTATTTCCAAAATAATTATGTTCAGTATTATGTCTTCATCCAAATGTTTCTTTATTACTGCAATTCTTTTCTTCACACTGTACTTTATGGCAGATGAGGACATTCATAAAACATTTCTTCCTTAATGGCATGCTGCCAGATCATCATAAGGTATGATTGGGCCTCTTGTATGACACTCTCTTGTGTGTTGGTGCTGTTGAATTGCTGTTTTGTTACTGTTCTCTGTTATCCCTTGTAAGTATGCCCAGTATAACGATATATGAGATATGTGCCATTTACCACTGGAAAACTTGAAATCACAAAATGATGTCAGACCTGTGCTGTCATTTGTCACATATGTATGTTGGGTATTATTATATTACCATTTAGCATTTACATGATTATATAACACATGGTTGCCCATTACATTTTTACAGGTGATAAACCCCTTCCCCATATGTGCCGATAACAGTTACTTGCAAAAACATGTCCTTTTCTGATGTGCATGACACAAGGGCTGTATGATTCATTCCTTCTTGAGCATATATGCTGAAATGGAGAATACAGCAGTAGTGTCAGGTAGCATACATAAATTCTCTGTATATACATCTCATATGAAGTAACTGCAGTATATGCATTTATCCTGTAAGGTATCTACTGTACTTGCTAAGCATTATCTCAATTCACAACTTTATTAACATATGTATCCCATTAACCCCACTTTGTTAAACAGTAGCTTTATGTTTCTGTCACATCTTTTGTTAGCATATCAGTTTTTACTCCTGTGCATATATCAAGTATTATCACTGAGATTATCATTACATCAATCAAAGGTTTCTTTGACAATTCATCACATTTTCCTGCAGTATCTGAATACAACCAATGTTATTTATGTATAATTTCCCCATTTCACTTTCTCTCCTTCAGAATTCTTTCACTGTATTTGCCCATAGTATTTCTGGGCTACAGCAGGTGCTCGCATATTAGGTTTGCTTACAGGCAAGACAATTTGTTTATGTTCTGTATTCATGCTTGCAAACACCTTTGTTTGGCTGCTAACACTATTGCTGGCCAAGAAAGGGTCCTTACAAATGTGTAGGTGCTATGAGCGGCATCCATATTCGAATATCACTGCTGCTGGTCAGACTAATGAGATTATAGGTTCATAGGTTCATAGGTAGGTACTAGGCTATCGGCCCAAGGACCTACATAAGCCTAGCCAACAAGGTTCCCTGGCTTACGCCACCCACGAAAGTTATTTTCCTGTGCCACTGTCGAGGAGAGACACAGCCGTGATCCCCGGGGTGTATTTCCTATTTCCCATCCACTCATCAAAATTTTTCTTGAAGAGTGCTAATGAAGAACTTTGCTTGACATAGATGGGTAGCCTGTTCCAGAGTATGGGAAGTCTCTGGGACAGGAATCTATCCCTACAGCATGTCCTGGCTTAACGCAATGCCTACACAATTGTTAATGAATTCCAGGGAGTATGCTGCAATGGGGCATTGACTTCTAGTGATTCTGGTGGGTATTCTGTAGATTCTGCATAAGTGTGTTTATATGTCATCTACTGCAGTGAATTTTCTAATTCAAACACATGATGTTAGTCCAGGTGTGTCTGAAATACTTACATGTATATTTACTTTGAAAATCTTTTTTGCAGCGATGGCATTCACTACTAAGATTTGTATATAGAGTTATGCCTAAAACATAAAACAGTGCAATATGTCTTTTTTCATCATTGTTATTTCTTTGGGAGTGGAAAGTTAACTAACAATCTAGCACAGAAGATTAAGAATAGCAGCTGCTAGCAGGTTTGATCTTGTAGTTCTGGTTTGCATCCTTCTGTCTCCATTTTCTACTGTGTGACTGAGCAAATCACTTAACCATACATTGATGTTGTGTTAACCCTGAAAAGAGGCAGTTGAGCTTAATGATTTTGCCAACTTAACAAAAAAAAAAAACAGAATTTCTCATTATCACAACTCTCATATTTTGATCTACAGATATTTGTATTCACCTGCTGTTGACTGATCAAAATGTACCTTAGACAGCTAATTGTTTCTTACCAGAATTTTAAGTTCTGGTAAACGAGTGCCACCGTTAATGTGCAAACACTTAGATACATCCGTATTGCTCCTAATTAGTCTCCACTTCCTACAAGCAGCTAATATATTCAAACTCACACAACAACAACAATAAATGTAAAACAATCATCTTCTTATTCTTGATAGTTTGCTGTCATAGCATTTCATGTTCTGTTTTGTAAGTCTCCATTCAAAAAGTAAAAAGAATAATTGTTTTCTGCATGTGTTTGATCTTGTAGTAAAACATTATGTTTACCTGAATCCATGTAAAAACACACTGCAAATAGTCTTACTGCAAAGAGAAAAAAAATCAAAACTCATTTTCCTGTAGGGTGCACCAATATTTTCAGCAATTATCAATTTGCACACATTTTCTGATTTGAGATGCTGTGGCAATGACATTGTTTCCAGAGAAATTAATCAAAGGAAAGATCTGCAGATATTGTATACTTTTCAGTTGAGTCTTAACACAGCTTCACTGAGACACCTCGATTTAGATTTTGTCAAGATTATCAGACACTCTTCTATTGTTTTTTAGCACAAAGTACAGGTTTAGTTTTCGTGCAGGACAACAGAATATTGATTTGCCTCAAAGGTAAAGAGACAGTGTATTGTAAACAATTTTTTTTTATCATAATCAAACCACCAATGATGTTTTACACCATAGTCGGCAATGAAGTCCTCAAAGAATACTGTCAGCATTTTATCTTTGGCTTAACACTTATTTAACACTAACAGAACAAAATTTCAGCTGGTATGTAAGCTTGCACTGCTGTTTGACGCATGCCTTTCATATTCAAGCACTGCAACTACCTTAAGTGCCACATTCAGTGGAAGTAGGGTGCATGTGAAACTGCAAGAAGTACAGACATATTTTTCTATAAAGATTTGAATACTGTGTCATGAACATCAAATACAATTAATGCACTGTACTTAATTTATATTTCAGTGTCTACCACATCAACATTTTAAAATAACTTGATTGGTTATCATTTATTTAAATATAGGGTAATAATAGTTGTATCTAAGGTAATACTTTCCATAATTTGTTTGACATGCCTGAGGAGACATGATATCTACGTGTAGTTTATGATAATTTGTTTTGATACATATGAATGGACATGACATCCATATGCATGCACACACACACACACACACACACACACACACACACACACACACACACACACACACACACACACACACACACACACACACACACACACACGTCACATGTGTTTTGTACATGTTTGGTGCATATGCATATATTTGGTGAAATAAAAAATGGTCATCTTCTAATGTTAAACACAAGCAACAGAGCACAGGAGCAATGTTAAAAAAATAAAAATAAAATAAAAAGCAGAAACATTGAAAGAGCAGTCCACTTGCTTTATCATCTGAGTAAAAGGTGAATATATTTAAGTTGGTCAAACAATCTTGCAATGAAATTAAAAAGGTAGGGCACGCAGTGATTTCAAACAGGGAAAATTTCATGGACAATGAAATCCTATATTTATGACTAACATATTCAGCACTTAGAAATAAAACTGCTGGATGAATTTCTTGTGTCTTAGCTCTCAAGCACAATCTCCAATTTGCTTGTTTGACTGTTGATTTCTTTTTTTCTCAGTTGTTTTATTGAAAATTGTAACAAGAAAACATTAATATATAATAATGGAAATATTATAAAACAAATATGGATATCTATGAGAACTTCTTCTTCCGGCTTTTCCCAGTTAGGGTTCGCCACAGAGGATCAACTGTCTGCTGATGATTGGCTTATTGAAAATTGTAACAACAAAACATTAATATATGATAATGGAAATATTATAAAACAAATATGGATATCTATGAGATCTTCTTCTTCCTCCTGCTATTTCCAGTTAGGGGTTCCCACAGAGGATCACTTGTCTGCTCATGATTGGCAGTGGAGTTTTACAGTTGCCAGCTCGGTGCCCAACCTTCCACAGAAGGCACACACATGCACACACTCACACCTAGGGCCAGTTTAGAGTGTCCAATCCACCTACAGCATGTCTTTAGGACGTGGGAGGAAACTGTAGCCCCTGGAGGAAACCCATGCGACCACAGGGAGGACATGCAAACTCTGCACAGAAGGCACCCCAGTCGAGGATCGAACCGGAGAACCTCTTGCTGTGAGGCAGCAATGCTAACTGCTGCACCACCGTGGCCACCCCTATGGATATTTATGAGAACAATGATAATTAAAATAACTATTTGCAATGGTGTCCACTATAAAACAAAGCATTTTAAACAGAAAAAGAAAGGTAATGAGTAGTTGTTAATTAATTATTAAAGTCCGTTTAGCCAGCAGTTCTTTGAATTTCAACCATATATTATATGAAGAGGTGATTCTAGATGTTCTTGCCTTGATTGTGATAAGTTCAACATGACAAACTTCAGTTGCCAAGTGTCCAAATTCTTTCATAGTAGGAGTACCTGATTCTTCCAGATCTTGGTGATGTCTTTTCTTGCTAATGTTAAGACAATATAAAACAGGGTATTTTATTTTCATGACACAAATGAGAATAGGTGCATTAAGTAAAATAAGAGATTTGGTCAGCATAAATGTATTATTAAAAACAGACTGTAAGAGAAAGAATTCATACTATCCCAATATGTTTTAAGTTTTATATAATCATAAAACATGCTGCCAGTCAGCTTTAACATTTAGTTTACATCTTCAGCATTCAATGGCTTTATTAAATATCAATTCAGCTTTATGTAGTGTGATAAAGGTACTATGTAAGTACTTCCAAGAGAATATCTTCTACCTTAGTGATGAAATAGTTTGTTTTGAAGATTGGAGTATTAGTTGTTTTTATCATCTTCACTTGGGAAGTTATTATTAACAAGTCAAAAATAATCCCAATAGCTTTTTCTGTGACATACTGTTGATTTCTTAAGTACCTTATATATTTTAGATAGAAGACCTTTTCCAATTATATTCTGATGCATTAGAATAATGAGTAAATCAATGATTGTGGGGAAAGAATTTCTAACTAATGGTCACATTAGATTAATCTTATGCTTGACCACTGATTTCTAATATCAAGTGTATCTCATAAGTATCCTCTTGTAAAGTCCTGACAAAAACATTTACTATGTTGGATAAAAAACTGTTGTTTGAATTCATAAAAGTTACTGCAAGGTGTACATGAGTTGTGTATCCCCTTTAACTTTTTCAAATTCAGAGACAGCCCCACCACAAGCCCTTCTTCCCATTTCCCCAGGCTATTCAGTCTGTCACTGGGATCAGCAAAATTTTGTACTATATCACTTTCTGTGATAAATCCAAGTGTGAAGAGAGCTCATTAGGCAATGGAGATGTTTCAATCTCAGACGGGGAGAAGATTTCCTATAGTACTATATATAAATTTGCCAGACTATTTGCAAAACTAAAATCCAACCCTTACACACCACACACAAAAGCACACACATAGGAGATGAATATTTTTCAGATCACTGAATACCAGAAATAAAGGATTTTTTTCTCTTTATCCTCTATTGTGTGATCTCAAAGTTGATATATTTAAGTTAGTGGCAGTGTGGGGATACATTCCCCAACATGAAGAGTGCAGGGGGCTTGCTTGTGCTCTGTTCAATGATTCCATTTTCAATCAGTTTGTTTTGAAGAAATGGATTTTGAAGAGACTGCTATAAGATAATTTATACTCTGCTCATGTGCCAACACACAAATACACATCTCTTTCTCTATCTCAGCATCTGTATATCTATATAGATATACTGTATATATAAATATATATATATATATATATATATATATATATATATATATATATATATGGATCTACTTTTCTTTTTAGAAATTCGAAATTTCATTATTTAGAAAAAGAAAAGTAGAGGACAACTTACGCAAAAGTACGCTTAAATGGAAGTGCACTTTCGTGAATATTGGTTCAATGAACCAATAAAAAACACAAAAAGGAAACACAAAAAACAGTGTTTTGCAAGGGGGCAAGCCCCCCTGCACCCCCATGTCGGGGCTGTACCCCCACACCTCTACTACTTAAATATACTAACTTCGAGATCACACTACAGTGGGGAAACAGGTAAATTCTCTTTTCCCCACTGTAGTGTGCTTCAGTGCCGCCATGTTTCCTGTTTTGTTTCTAATCGGTTCATTGAACCGATATTTGCGAAAGTGCACTTTTGTTTAAGTGCACTTTCGCGTAAGTGGTCCTCTACTTTTCTTTTATATATATAGATACATATATATGGGTCTACTGCTTTACATCAAAAATGCACTTCTTCGAAATAGAGCAGTAGACCCTACACTTCAGTGAAAGTCCACTTAAATGAAAATGCACTTTTGCTGAAGTCTTGTTTCCCGGGCTACCCAAAAAAAAAAAACGCTAAAACGTTTTTGCAGGGGGCAAGCCCCCCTGCACCTCCACCCCCCTACTTAAATATATCAAATCCGAGATCGCACTAAGGTGGGGAAAAGGGAATATTCCCATTCTGCCCTGTAGTGTGACTGTCAAAGTCAATGTTCGAAGTTTCACTACTTCGAACAAGTGGACTCGGTGAAGTGGGGTTCAAAGTAATGAAACTCCAAACATATTGATTGATCCCATTTATGCACACACATATAGTATTATATGTTAATTTATAAAAATGCACAAGCATCAAAATACAGGTGAATGATATTAGCTAGCATTTTGAAAATATACTCATTGAAAAACCTAAAACATCAAAACAATGACCAATTGCAAAATAAAAACACATTGGTTATCCAAAAACCACAACTAAATTCATATGCATTTTGTCTGAATCGTGATTGTGTTATGGAAAGGGGTTTTCTGAGATAGGGTGTAAGGAAGGGGTTAGGGCAGGGTTAGAATTGGTGGGCTACAACAGACTATGTTAGTGCATGTGATATTTTTTAGTAACATTCAAGTGTGTTGGAGACTGTTTATACACTAAGAATACAAGTCCAGGGATTCATTAACATCATGCACACATCATACTGCAGCTAACACACTCAGCCATCTGTGGATGTCGAGTAGCATTGTTAATGAAATATGCAAGAAGCTAAGGCACTCTGAACAATGAGTAGCCACAGATGAAGCCCATAATACAGGTTTGTGGCCATGGTGAGCTAAGACAGGGCTAGTGTACACCATATAAACAAAGGAGTGTTCACAAAAAATGAAATCTAGAATTGAGTGTACACAAATGGCACAACAATAGGTGGGGCAACTAAGAATACACAGAAGCAAAGACAAGGAAGATTGATACTGTTGTACAGTGCATTGACAGTAGTAATGGACATGAGTGAACATCACCAGGATTTTCATTCACATTAAGAAGGACAAAACAGTAGTAAATGTTCAGAAGTTGTTTGAAAAGATGTGCAAGTAGTAAATGTTTAGAAATTCACAAGGACACATGTATCAGACTAACTGGAAAAGCAAATGCATACGTGTGAACAAATTGAAGAAGTGAAGGAACACCTACAAATACTGATCATACAAGTACTGAAAGTGGATACAATATCAAGTGAGTTAGTAACACATACGTTGTGAAGGGTAGGAAGTGAGACACAGAAGTAATCCTAATCATTATGCAGTCAAATCCATAAACATATGCCACATTAACAGGAATGCCATGTTGAATACAAAATAAATAATTATGCTGCATAAATCATCACAGATTTGTAAATTTACAGATAAAATAAATATAGCTATACATATAAATAAATATATTAGCTATAAGAACTACTCAGAATCTTGCCTGTGTCAAAACTTCTCTACAACATCTACTTTATCGCATTGCACCTGCACCGTCATCACCCTTCAATACCTAATTGTCTAGCTTACTGCTATTATTGCTTGCTTGTAAAAATCCTTCTACCCTAATGCCAGATACATTTGCAATGTATAACTGTTTATCTTCTGTCAGTTTGTATACTACCATCAATTCAACTAAATATTAACTATGTTTACTAATGTTGCATCTATAATTGACATTGTTATTGCATGTTCATGTTATTGTCATATTTACTTATGTTGTCTTTGCACATGTCATTTTTATTGTATGTTCATGTTATTGCAGTGCTTTTCTCCCTGGACCTCTTACTGAAAATGTGCTCTTTTTGGCCCAGTGGACCATCCCGGTAAACAAATGTAAATAAATAAATACATGTACAATGCTGATGTAGGACATGACAAGAAACTTTTACTAAGATCTAAATCTTGCCAGACACAACTCATGTGGAGGCAGTTCATTAAAGATTGTGTGAATGTATGTTAGTGTATGACTATGGACATGATTAAAATTGTGATAACAAGACCACTCATGAGAGTTAATCGCCTAGGAGAAGTCAGAGCATATGTGCTTTATTGCATTATTGTCTAAGGACCACTGCTGCACTTATTCAAACTATTACTTGACAGGAGTGGAAAACATGTGTACCTATGTAAGAATCATATTATATGTGTAATACCTGCCACTGTCACACATGCACAGTTATAGACTAATTATAATGAACACTTCTGAAAGATTTTTAACACCATGTTGGAAAATGTCTGCTGAATTGAGCATTGTACGTATTCCAACTGTATAAAGTAAAAATAATGCAACTTCTAGACACAAAGTTAACCCATGCATTTTATTCCTCATTTCCTCTTACTTATGTATTGTCTCATCCAATTCTAAAATTGTAAAAGATGTGTACATTTTATGTAACTATGTTAATTTTAAGCTTTGTAACTATGTGACTATGTTAATTTAAAGTTTGTATATCTATGTAAATTTATGTGTGACCACGGTGGTGCAGTGTTTAGTGTTGCCACCTCACAGCAACAGGTTCTGCAGTTTGATTCTTGGCTGGGGTGCATTCTGTGCAGAGTCTGCATGTCCTCCCTGTGTTCACATGGGTTTCCTCCAGGTGCTCTGGTTTCCTCCCACATCCCAAATACATGCTGTAGGTGGATTGGACACTCTAAATTGGCCCTAGGTGTGAGTGTGTGCATGTGTGTGCCTTCTGTGGAAGGTTGGGTGCCGGGCTGGCAACTCAACACCATAGAACTCCACTGCCAATTGTTCTGAAGACCATTGTTCCATTGTGGCAACCCCTAACCGGGATAAGCTGAAAGGAGATGATGATGCTTTTCTATGTAAAGTTGCATGTTTCTGTATACTCCTTGTATTTATCTGTGGAGCGTTTCTCCCTGGCCCTCTGCTGAAAATCATGACATGCATCCAGTTGGACTTTCCCAGTCAACAAATGTAAAATAAAATAAAATTAACTAACTAAATAAATAAATAATTGTGCAACAAATCCTAACACATGGATCACAACTCTGAATATACCTCATAGTTGCAACATTATCACCAGGTTGTCAGTGAACTATAGAAACTACTAGGGCTTATATATAATATTTTTATACAGGCCTATAACACTATTGGTGTTCTCCATGCATCTTCAACAGCCTCCATTGTGTGACAATCAGCAGAGCCATGGAGCTGGGGGAAAGTACAGTAATTAAAGGATGAAGATCACCCACCCATCCAAAACTCATAAAGAAATATTATGACACAGGTCTTGTTACCAGTATGTATCATGTCACACATCAAGATGTATTGAATAAGCCTTTCTTGCATGTTACTACTTTATTCTGAACAAAGTAATAAAAGTCACTCGCTGCTAGACTTGAACATATTTGATGTACATCAAGATGACATTTACCTGTGCAATAACTGATGGCAGCACGCACTAAATCATATCACAGTTGTCAGGCAGCACACACTTGAAGGTATAACTTGAGCTTTGTTTTTGAATGCATATGGCTTCCATAAAAGGGAATACACATCTTGGATCTTCTCTCTATACTTGTAAATATTTTCACTAAATAAAACTGTAAACTTCAATTATCTTGGAGAAACTAATCCTACCTGTTAGCATTCTCTTACACACTCCTTATTTACACCTTGCTACACTTGAACATCTGTCTGAGTGCATATTCTTGTAGAATTATGTATTACATGCAGATGCAACAGACAAAATCATATCAGAAGTGTCATGAAGCACTCACTTAAAGGGATTACTTAAGCAGTGTACTTGAATGGTTATTGCTCTCCAAAAATGTGGTTTGACTGCTCAAAATCCTTTATCCTTGTCAGTGTATATACAAGTGTGAGTTATCTGTATTACCAGCTATTGAGTAAGTTTGTCCCATCTATTCATATTGACTTATACAAACCTCTGTGTATCTAAGTCCAGACTTCATAGAATTATGTATTGACAGTTGATGCCATGGAAGAAGTGATAGTAGAAGTGTTAAAAAGCACACATTTGAAAGGATGGCTGCAGCAGTGTGGTTAAATCTATATGGCTCACCAGAAAGGGGGTTGAATGGATCAAAATCCTTTAGCTTTGTCAGTATACACATCATATATTTGAAGGGATGACATCATCATTGTGTTGCAATGCATATGTTTGACTTAAAAAGGAGTACAAGAGTTGGATGAACCCTCTCTCTGTGTAAATATACACTTAACACGTGTTGAATAAGCCAGTACTGGGTCTATATTAGATCAACGAAATGGCATTACAGCGAATGCCATTTTGCCGACACATATAGACCAAAATCCCATAACTGCAAAAGCTCAGGTCAGCGATTTTTTTCCTAGGGGAAAAAAATCACTTTGCCTGAGCTGTGACATTGTCCTTTACCCCACTGTCATGCGATCCTGGAGTTGGTATATTTAGTGGAGGGGGGGTGGGCACAGCACACACTTTGCAATGTTTTAAGTGGTGTGTTGTGTTGTGTTGGGTTGTGTTGGCCTACCGATTTATTTCCCTGGGAAAAAAAAAATCAGTGACCTGGGGTTTCGCAGTTATGGGATTTCAGTCTATACGTGTTGCTGAGCTAATATAGACCCACCAGTACTACCTGTCATTATATTTAGGCACACACATACCCAAACCTCCAAAACCTCCTAAAAACATCTCTCAGTGGCCCCATGCAGAATCAAAAAAGTCAGCACCTCACACAAAACATAACTTGAAAATCATAGAAGCCCTGCTTCCAAGCCCATAAGGCAACACACCACAAAACCAACCATTCTAGTTATTGGGGATTCCATTGTAAGATATACTGATTACCAGGTTAAACAAGGAGAAGATCACAGTGAGCTACCTGTCTGGAGACAGGCTCCACCAGAACACACATAGTGTCATAGGTTCACAGGTGTTTACTAGGCTAACTACCACAAGGGCCTTTTTAAGCCTAGCCGTTCATCCCAAATCTCTGACAAGTTCTGGCACCCTTGATAAGTGTAAGCTGAAACATTTACAAGCAGGGGGCTGGAAGATGAACCATTTACAGGTTGCCTATGTCCATTAGAGATATAGGTGCCAAGCCAGGGATGCACTTATGTCTTTAAACCACAAGTACCAGTATGACACAGTCATTATCCATGTGGGTATAAATGACCTAAGATATACCTCATTAGACTATATAAAGAGTGATATGATGGAGCTCTCTGAATATGTGTCCCAGGCGGGTATGAATCTAGCCTTGAATAGCATCCTACCTTCACCAATAATGATGCCACAGTACCAGCAAAAAATGATTGACTTCAACAATTGGTTTAGTTTCTACTGTCACAAGAAGGGGATGCAGTTTCACTCAGCCTAAGGAGACATAATTGACAAACCATGATGCTTTGCCAGATATGGATTGCACTTGTCACCACCTGGCTTCCTGATATTAGCAAAACTGTATCTATCCCCATAGTGCCTTTTAGCCTGTGCCAAGTCGTTAAACCCTCCAACATAACAAAAATCACTCATGACTACCTAAAAGTATAGTTGCTCAGTGCTAGGAGTTTAAACAAAAAAATCACACTAACTGGGAGCATTCCTCACCCTGGAGAATGCAGATGTACTTGCAGTCATCGAAACATGTTTCAGAATCATGGCAAGCACCCTGGCTATCAAAGGCTACAATGTTTTTCATACAATTCATTTCCTCCTCAGCTCAGGATAAAACAAAGAGAGAAGGTGTCTCAATGTCCATAAAGTAAAAATACACTGCTAGACTGTTCCAACAACATAACGCTCCTTGCCCAACTAACCATAGGTGTGATCCCCTATCATATCCTTGCTAGCTACAGATCCCTTAACACGGGTCTGTAAAACCACACCTCCTACCTAAACCTACTGGAATTTCTTAACATTCAGCCTAACACCATACGTATAGGTGACTTCAACTACCCCTCCATAAACTGGGAGACTTATATGACCCATAATTCACTTGCTCAGAGGTGTTTGGACTTCATCAATGCAAACACCCTAGAGCAACTAATTAGCTCCCCATCTATCAGTACAAATATCCTAGACCCGATACTCATGAGCATGGGGAGATGCTGCTCCCTCCCATAAATGAACTCCTCCCTTGTAACATCTCACCACAAAATGATCTCCTTTACTATTAAAACTAACATAGAACCCCCATTAAACTCCAAACCTGTTAAGAACTTTTCTAAAGCCAATTACCTCACACTAAATGACAGCTTATTAAACTTCCAAGCCCCCCTGAACCCAGATGACACTGAGGCCTACTCTGAGTTGTACATGAAAGCACTGTACAACCACATTCATATCTGCATAGAGCAGGCAGTACCTGTCCATGTCAAACCTGTGACTACTGGCAAAAATCAACCACCCTCGTGGACCCCTTGCATAAACAGACTATTCAACAAAAGTAAAAAAAATCCTCTCCAAACCATGAAGGAACAGACAAAACAGTGCACAAAGACACTCACTGGTCTAAACAAACAAATCAGAGAGCTGATCAAAACTGCCCAAGCAAACTATGAGGCAAAGGTAGCATCCAGTGTGAAAGATAACCATAAAATTTTCTAATTATGTTCATAACCTCAGGGCAAACTCAGCAATGTGCCAGATTAATCATGAACGGCAACAATTACACCTAGCTTGAAACTACAGCAAACAAGTTGGCTAACAAGTTCAGTTCAAACTTCTTCCTCCACCACAGCCAAAGAAATACCGACAACCATCCCCTTATCAGTCATTATAAGGGAACAGGTCCTTACTGTGCTCACTAAAACAAAAAACACCACCTCCACGGGTGCCAACAACATTCCAGGATGCTTCTTAAATGCCTTAAAGCAGAATCTATCAGGCCTACTAGAAACCCTGTTTAACCACAGCCTCTGGATGGGCTTTGCCCTTGAGGAGTGGAGTCATCCCTCTTCACAAGGAGGGGCTCATCAACTGACTCATGGAGCTACAGACCCATAAGCTTGACCAGTCTTATCTGCAAGGCTATAGATAAACTTATCATAGACTTGATCAATAATCACATAGGAAATCTCCAAACACTGAACCAGACCCAGTTTGGCCTTGTCAAAGGAAGGTCATGCTTGCTCAATCTGATGGACTTCTTTGAGAAAGTGACCAGAGGCATGGATGACAGGAAAATGGTACACACCACTTATCTAGACCTGGCCATAGCTTTTGACACAATACCCCACTTTGGGATCATAGAAATACATACTATGTGAGGCCAAACCTCCTACATCATCAGATGGATATCAAACTGGCTCTAGATAGATAGATAGATAGATAGATAGATAGATAGATAGATAGATAGATAGATAGGTAGATAGATAGATAGATAGATAGATAGATAGATAGATAGATAGATAGATAGATAGACAGACAGACAGACAGACAGATAGATAGATAGATAGATAGATAGATAGATAGATAGATAGATAGATAGTAACCTGAGCTTGTGGTTCAACTTATTTATTTTATTTTATTTTTTTGACATTTGTTGACCGAGAAAATCCAACTGAGCTAAAGCCCTTTTTCAGTGGATACCTGGGGAGAAAAGCTCCTCAGAATAATACAAGTATGGTTAATATAAACATATAACATTCAAACATTACAGATATAAAACATTTGACACATATCTATTTACAGAGTTAACATCTGAGCAGTATTACACAAAGCAAAATACATAGTAACTAGGTAACATGATTTAAGTATAGGAAATTTATAAAAGAGTAAGGTAAATTGTTGCAAAAGAGTGCAGGGAAGTAAGCCTATAAGTAAAAGAGCACTAGCTAAGAGATAGATTGCAGTTAAGGTGTGGAGCTTAACAGAAGTGAGTAAGTTCAAATGACAGGAGGAGTAAATGAATAGTGAGTGGTCAGTAAGGAAGGGAAGAACTGTGTGAGAGGGAAGGTTAGGTACAGAGGACAGATGAGCAAAATAAGGTGTAAGTTGATTTAAATGGGAGAAGACGAGGAAGTAACTGAGAGAGTTAATGGAAGGAGAAATAATAAAATGGGAGGAATGGGATAGGATGGAGGAAATAGAGCTTCAGGGAGGATTTTTACAGTGATAAGTCCAGGTAATATTCAGGTGACACTTTAGAGCTTTTTTGAATTCATGAGTCTGGTTTATTTGTCTTAGGGAAAGGAGGACCTTGTTACATGACAGAGCTTTTAAGTAGCTATGCAGGTTTTGTCCACAAGATCTTTTGATTTATAAATTTCAAGGTGATATTGATCAGAGCTCCTAAGAGTTCTAAGTGGGGTATAGAGGCAGACTAGACAGGAGATGGCAGGATGGATGGAGGGTTTGTACAGGATGGAATGGATGATAATAAGTTGTGAAAGTAGAATATGGTGAGGGAATTCTAACAAGTTTAGAGTCTTGAGAACAAGACAGCAGTGAGATTTAGATGGCTAGTTCAAAGCAATTCTAGTTACTTTATTATAGGTGGTTTCAAGTTTAGTGAGGAAATTGGATTGTAAATTAGATAAGATTTGTGAACTGTAGAAGAAATTAGGGTGGAAGGGCGGCCGTGGTGGTGCAGTGGTTAGCGTTGCCACCTCACAGCAAGAGGTTCTCTGTTTCAATTCTCGGCTGGGGTGTGTTCTGTGCGGAGTCTGCATGTCCTCCCTGTGGTCGCGTGGGTTTCCTCTAGGTGCTCTGGTTTCATCCCACATCCCAAAGACATTCTGTAGGTGGATTAGACACTCTAAACTAGCCCTAGGTGTGAGTGCATGCATGTGTGTGCCTTCTGTGGAAGGTTGGACACCAGGCTGGCAAATCAACACTGTAAAAACTCCACTGCCAATCATGAGCAGACAGGTGATCCACTGTGATGACCCTAACCGGGAAAAGCTGAAAGAAGAAGAAGAAGAAGAGATTAGGGAGGAGATAAGTGTGGGCAAGTGTCAGTCCAGATTCAGTTGATAAGAACTTTTATTTCTATATAGTAAGCCTTATTTTTGATGGGGTTTCTTGATGCACTGAAACACATGTAGGTCAAATTTAAGTTGGTCGTCTGTGATGGCACCGAGAAGCTTAGTGTGGCTTATAAATAAAGGCATGGCATCAAGATCAAAGGAAGTCAAAGTACCATTGTACTTGGCCCTAAACTGGCCCATAATTGAGAACAATGCTCCCTTCTGCATGTACCCAGCCAGGTACTTATTCCAATTGGTGTAGTCGCAGAGGTTTCTCACTGAAAAATACAAAGTGTAAGACACATATCTTATGCAGACTGACTAAAGGCCGTACCCCTTCACTCCGTCTCATATTGTTTATTAAGATGTGATTTATACCTGACCAACAAGGCATTCTCTGATCCATCCCTGGTGAGAATGTTACATAATTACAAGAAAAAATATACAAGGATTACACGTTCCATGGACCTGAACCTTATTTGCGACTCTTACAGAACTTGTTCGAATGACAGATTTGCATCATTATTCATAAAACAAAGCCCATCCTTCATTCTCTAAAAAAAATTTGATAAATGGATGGGGAACTGTAAAATCATTCCAGGGGTACTTCCCATGTTCTTTATGGATAGAGGCAGCCTGTAAAATGACTCAGGGCTCCAACATCCAAAGACCTGCTACCCTGATACTACCCCATCACATATCTTGGGGATTAAAATATAATATTGTCATATTCTATTCTAAGAATTATTGGTTAGGCTTGTAAAGTCTCTTGTGCTAATAGTCTATTAATCTTCTATGAACCAATGAACTAATTAGACACTGCTGGATTTAAACACCTGTTCATCTAATTCCACACTCTATAAGTCCAAACTCTGCAGAGCAATGCACTAATTGTTCATGCCATAAGAGATGCTTTATAACATGCATTAAGCAGCACAAATTTGAAGGGATGACTTCATCATTGTGTTGCAATGCAAATGTTTTACCTTAAAAGGGAGTCCAAGAGTTAGAGGATCCCTCTCCCTCTGTAAATGTTACCACTAAATGGATGTGTATACATCATATCATTTCACTAAGCCAGTACTACATGTTATCATACTGAAACATATTCATACTAATTAGATATTCACGCATTCAAACAACTACTTAGCCAAGCCCACACTCAATAGACCTGTGTATTTATCACTCATGCCAAATAAAAATCTTATTACAAATGTCAAACAGCACACATTTGAAGAGGTGGCTTCATCATTATGTTGTAGTGCATATGCTTGAGTACAAGAATAGGAAGGTCCCACTGCTTGTGTAAGTGTTAACTCTGAGTGGAAGTGTACACATCACATGTGTTGGATAAGCCAGCCTTGCTTGTTGGTATTTACTGACATATTCATACAATTTCCACATTGCTGCATTTGAACACCTCCCTGCCTAAGGTCACATGTTATAGAACAGTATAATAACAGCTGATATCACAGTAGTAGTCCTATATCAAGTATCACACAGGAAATCCATAATCTTTACATGACATATGTCTGGGGGAATGCGCAATGTGGTTGTAAAGACAAACAATGTCAATGTACTACAATTAATTAAAATATAATATTGTCATATTCTGAGAATTATTGGTTAGGCTTGTAAAGTCTCTTGTGCTATTAGTCTATTAATCTTCTATGACCCTATGAACTAGTTATTAGTCTATTGTGCTGCTTACACTAAAGTTTTGAGTGTAACTCACAACATAACTGTAGCAATAAGTCATGCGTCACATAATTCACATGAATGGTTATGCTGGGAATGACACTTATATGTATGTGGCACACAAATGTGTATTGAAGAGTAATGTGATATATGATAGTGACAGATGTCAACCAGTGGAGGTTCACCCATCCATTCCTGACTGTTTATCTCCAGATGATTGCATGCAAGTCCTGTGTTTACATGTGGATCATTGACAAATATGTTTCATGTTTGTACAGAGTACAAGGTAGTTAGAAGTCACACATGCAGAATATTACACTTCACTCTTTGATATTGATCTGCAATTATATTTGTAATACTACCAGTTCACTGGAAAACACTTCAAAGAATAATGTGAGACGCTGACACACTCATTTACATATGGAGGTACATAAACTGTGCTACAATGGAGTCATTGTATCTAGAATACAATAAACTAATAAGCAATATACAAACAATATTTATTTATTTATTTTATTTTACATTTGTTGATGAGAATAGTCCGACTGAGCTGAAACAGCCCTTTTTCAGTGGAGGCCCAAGGAGAAAAGCTCTAATACATTATACACTGCAACAGAAAATTATAGAAGCAAATATTTCAAAAAGAATGACAGAGACATAATTTGACAAGTATTAACAACATTATAATAAGTAACAAATATTTCAGGTAATGTGAGAAAAGAAATATTCATACACTAAGTATTAATTCAATATAAACATTAGTTACTTTCAGGTGACTGTTTAGAGGAGATATTTAGGAAGAGAAAAGTGAAGCATAGGAAATCATGGTTTGAAAGAGACAGGTTGGCAAGGCCATGAGGGGAGAAGTTTTAAACAGTAAGAGTGTAGAAGATAAAAATTAAGGTTAGTGGTCAATTAGTGAACAGTTTACAGATGGGGGCAGTTTATGGTGGGTAAGTACAGAGGCTACTGCCCCAGAAAATGTAATTTATTGGCCGTTTTGGCAGTTTTTCCATCTCTTTCAACTTTCTGGTTTAAAAGCCCATGTTTGCGCTTGTTTCTCACCTTTTTGAGTGGTGCCAAAGTCTGCTCTTCAATTTTTCCATTAGATCTGCTAGTTCTCTCCTCTCCAGCACTTTTACTAACTTATTAGTCTAGAACTTTACCAGACTTCTTGAAGCAATTACTGTAGCACACAAAAGTGCTACCAGCACTAAACGTTCTACAAGGAAACAGCTCTAGTACTTATTATTAATGCCCACCCCTCCAGGCATGTCTAAAGGTCAGTTCCTGTGCTTTCCCCTATTAACCTGGTGAACATGGGAATCCTGAGGCAATGTAGCAACTTCCTCATGTGCACTGGCAACCCTCTCCTCTTACCTCCCAACAGTGAGACTTGTGAGAGATGCACTTATAT
This sequence comes from Protopterus annectens, assembly GCF_019279795.1. Classification (NCBI taxonomy): domain Eukaryota; kingdom Metazoa; phylum Chordata; order Ceratodontiformes; family Protopteridae; genus Protopterus; species Protopterus annectens. Next base: position 1,913,459,599 of record NC_056726.1, read on the forward strand.
ATTTATTTATTTTACATTTGTTGACCGGGATAGTCCGACTGAATGCATGTCCATTTTCAGCGGAGGCCTGGGGAGAAAAGCTCCAAACATACAGACAAAAACATAAATACATGCTAAGGGTTTTAGAAAGTAACAGGGGGGAAAGCTCCAATTGTGCAGATAAAAACATATATCCCAAGCAACACATAAATAACAAAGCAGATATTACAAGTAAGTATGGTGTGTTCCTCCAGAGGAATCAATAATTTTAACAGGATGTAGTAGAATATCAAAAATAATAAACAGGTGGATTACAGCAAAACTTTATTACAAAGAAATGTACAGAACAAGATTGCCATTGCAAGCATTTGTGAGCAAGAAGTTTGAGTTAGGTAGTTGTTATGGGGATTAATTAGGGTTGGTACGTGGACAGAGCCAGTGTCTTTTATGATACTGTTTGAGGCCTTTTTTAAAAAGGCTTAGAGAGGGTTCCAAGGTAATGTCTATTGGAAGTAAGTTCCAAGCTTTCCCAACGGAGCGGCAAGAGTCACCAGCTGAGTTATTAGCTTTCAGTGTTTTGACTAACAGCTTGTTGGATGAGCGTAATGATCTGGAGTTACTGTATGGTTTTATGATAGTTTTAAGGGCGGGGGTGTTTTGGGGTTGGTTGAGAATATTATGTGCTACTATTAGCTGATTGAACTGTATTAAGCTTGGCAGTTCTAACCACCCTAGAAGATTGAGGTTGTGGCAGTGATCTGTCCTATATGTTGATCCAGTGGTGAATCTGGCAATATGGTGGTAACAGTGAAAGAGTTTGGTAAGCTCTGATTTGTTTAGGTTGCAGAGTATGGGGAAGCATATGAAAGGGTGGAGAGAAGATGAGAGTGGGTGATAGCGATTCTAGCTATAGGGGTTAGAAAAATGTTATTTCTATATAGTGAACCGAGCTTTTTGTTGATGGTTTTGATAGTCTTGTTGATGTGCAGGTCAACATTTAGATTATTATCTACTATTACCCTAAGAGCTTGGTTTGATTTGGATATCTGGTGAAATAGAAGTACCATTGCTTGATGTTATAGTAAAGAAAATTGGGGGAGACCTACAAGTGGGGGTAAAGAGTAAGAGTTTGGTCTTATTAAGATTCAACAGAAGACGGTGATTAGAGAGCCACTTTTCAATGGTGTTGAATGTACTCTGGGTTAGGGTTTGCAGGGCTGTTGGGGAGGAGGCTGAGCAGATCAGAGTGGAGTTGTCTGCATATTGGATGCAGGATGCATCTGGGATGGCAGTGTGTAGGTTATTGATAAAGATGGAAAAGAGTAGATGACCTAAAATGAAGCCCTGAGGAATTCCAAGAGTGAGAGGTAGCAGAGTGGTTAGTATGCCCTGCTAAAGTACTGCTTGTTATCTGTCATTCAGATAGAATTGGAACCACTGTGTAGTATGGTTGTCCAGAGAAATAGATTTCAGAGAATGGATGAGTAATTGCCGATTGACCATATTCAAGGCCTTTGAGAGGTCTAGGAAGAGGGCTGATGACAGCAAGTTATTATTTCTGTTTATATTTATGGCATTGGTGAAGGAAAGGAGAGCTGAGGTGGTGCTATGATGTGGCATAAAGCCATGCTGAGAGACAGCCAGTATTTGGTTCTTAATGAGATGGTACATAATTTGTTTGTGGATGCACTTTTCCATTATTTTGACCAGTGGTGAAAGAATGACGATGGGTCTCTAATTGGATAATTCTGTGGAACTTCCACCTTTGTGGAGTGGGATAACATGGGATATTTTCCAGATTGGGGGGGGATAGAACCAACAGTTAGGGACCTGTTGATCAGGATAGACATGGGAAATGCTATGACATCAGCAGCTATGTTTAAGAACTCTGCTGGGAGCAGGTCAGCAGATAGGGTGGTGGGTTTCAATGTTTTGATAGTGATCGAATTAGAGTGGTAGAGACAGGTTGGAAGTTGAAGGGGGATGAGTAGTGGGTGTGTCAGTGGAGGAGCTAGTCAAGGGTGTATTAGTGGAGAAGTTAGAGTGTATGGGATTGTGTTGGTTAGTGAGAGATTGGATTGTTTCAGTGAAGAAATTATTAAAGGCACTAGAGACGTTCTCAGGTGGTTTTTGGGTGTAGTTTGTTGGAGTTGGAGTGGTAGATTGTACTGGATGAAGAAGCTGGTTTATACTTGTCTAGAGCTTTTTGAGATTGTTTTGGTGCTTCTGCTGCAGGTTTTGGTAGTAGCTTGTTTTGTCTTTTTGAATGGATTTTTTTGTGTCATTCCTAAATTGACGGTATTTTAGTTGGTTGAGAGGGGCGTTAGTTGTTTGCCAGATGGCCCAGGCCTTATTTCTAAGTTTGATTTTTAGTTTGCTTTCCTTAGTGAGCCATGGTGCTGTATTTGTTTTAGTCTTAATATTACAAGATGGGGCATGGGAGTCCAGAATGTTTAGGAATTTAATATTAAAATATGCCACTGCTTCTTCCAGTGGTATATGTTTTAGAATTGACCAGTTGACTGAGTTAAGTTCATTTTGGAAATTTACAGGACTGAAGTTTTTGGTATTTCTGACTGTTCTATAGGTGGGCTGATGGGAGTTCTTACCCTTATCCTTAATAATGTAAGTTAGAGAGTGATCACTTAGGTCATCAGGGAGGGTTCCAGATTTATACAAGTGGTTATGACTATTGATAAGAACCCAATCAAGAATACTTTCTCTATTATTGGGTTTGCTGATCCTAGTAGGAGCAATTATAATTTGACTGAACCCGAAGAGATTTATGTGGGTGACAGGGGATTCAGCTGCACAAGTGGACCAGTCAGTGTTGAAGTCACAAGCACAATGGTTTCTTTAGGGTGGTTAGTGGATAACTATTGGAGGATGCCTTCTAGGGTGCTATATTGTTCCCTGTGGGAATGTGGATACAGACAATATTTATGCATTTGTTGTGGTTAATTCAAAGTTTAGCTATAAGGATTTCAGCATTATTAAATGGGGGTTGCTGTATGGAATCTCTATGAACTCTTAGTGTGTTTTTGTAGAGAACTGCTATTCCCATTCCCTTTTTAGTAGTGTGGTCTAATTGGTGAATATGATATCCTGGTGGTAATATCTCATCATCAGCAGTAGTAGGTTTTAGCCAGGTTTCTGTGAGATGCATTATATCTGGGAGATGAACTGCTAAAAGGGCATGTAGGTCATTTATTTTGTTGTTTATGCTTCTAATGTTTAGGTGAAAGGTGAGAAGAGAGTTAGTGGTTCTATTAAGTGGTAGACTAATGGTGGGAGTATTGTTGTAGGACGACAAAGGAGATGAAGAGCGAAAACACACACCAATAACCAAACAAAGTTCACTCTGGAGAAGCCAAATAAGGGTCCAAGACTTGAAACAACAAAGTGGTAAAAAAAGGCTTTAATACCTAACCAGTCAAGCACACTACATCATACCAATACTCTCCTTTTATAACCATCATAGTAAACCAATCAATACAATAAAATAATGGAACAATTAAACAATTAAGCAATTAGGCAATAACTTGGTGTCATTGCCCACAGTTAACTCATCTTAAGAAGACAGATATTAATTACATTTTGTTCGTAAAATACTTCTTGGACCCTTATTTGGCTTCTCTAGAGTGAACTTTGTTTGGTTAGTATTGTTGTAGGAGTTAGTGGCACTATAAGAAGAAGGGTCAGGGTTGGGATGGATGTCCCCATCTTCTATGAGGTTGTAGTGAAGAATGATAATGATTTTTAGAAAGTTATGTATAAGTTTTAGATAATGTTTGTTTTTGTGGTTGGAGTTTAGGGTTTTAATTGGGTGGTGATTTAAAGGGGATGAGAGATTAGATGTATGGGGGATAGTTAGATAAAATGTTTTATTAGAGAAGTTAGGGTAATGGTGTGATGAATTGGGTAGTGGAATCCAAGGTAGTATTGGCCTTTGTAAGCAGTGAGGAAGTAAACGATAGGTAGTATAGACAGCAGAGAGATAGCCAGTGAATGCTTAGATGCTGGTGCATAAAGAGTCCTAGACATTTTTAGGGCTTGAGGTTACCTGGATATGATAAGAAGGAAGGAATAAAGAGTGGCAGAGTGGGGGCACCCTTTGGTGGTGAGAGATAATTATTATGAGGAAAGAGGCAGGGGTGATCCTATGGTGATGGGAGATGCTGATTGGGAGAGAGGGGGTGAGAGATGCTGATTGGAAGAAAGAGGAGGGGAAGTGGCTAAGTTAGTATAAATCTAGCACTACTGGGGGCGGGTAGGATTTGCGGGCAGGGTGGGGTACGGAGCAAGCCTGGAGGGTGAGTGGAGTTGGGCAAGTCCGATCACAAGATTCACACAGCCTGCCTGTAAGTAGCCTGGCTATGTATTTAAATCTCTGTTTGTTGCTTTTTTATTTCCAGAGAGTAGACCAGTTTGTACTAAAAGCTACCCGTTTGTTTATTGATTAAAGGTAGGGTAACTGGTTATATTTTTGGCAGAAAGAGGCTCCCTAACTGGGTAATTGGGGGACACATTGCAGTGCTATGGACCCAGGGCTTGCTTAAATAATTGTACACTTGGTTTACATCAACGTATAAAGATATTAACCTTATTTGCTTTCCCCTATGGACGGCTAGTCAGTTAAATTCAATAGTTAGTTCTTCAGGTAGATAGTGTCTTCCTAGTGATGCCAATTTGGTATGACAGGAGTGGTATGTAGAGGGGATAGTACCTAACAAAGGATATAAAGTTAGTGTTCTAGTTTAAACAAACACGAGTCTCACCATCTACAGTCACTAAAGGTTACACAATAGTCTTCACAGTCTAGCATTTCTTGCAAATCACCATGTTTTTAGGCTAGGCTATATATAGATAGGTAGTGTGCGCAAGAATCAGCCTGTGAATGACTCTATCAACTCAGCAACTACTATATTACTTGCTTCACAGTGTAAGAATGGCTTACAATACATGTAATTCTGCAAAATAACATTATTAAGCTCCCAGTATATCAGCAATGGGCAAAATAATAGTTTTAAGCTCCCAATAAGTTAGCAATTGATTAAACAGTTTAGCGACTAGCCCAACAATGCGTTCTTAGCATACAAGTGTGTTTTATAGACCTTAAATACACATTACACGCTGTTCGGTCTTTCTGTAACATGAGCAGGCTTCTATAGAGATGCAAACAGCTACAGATACATATAGCAACGCTGCCTATGCAGTTTATCAAAACACTGCCTTAATCTGGTTATTGACTCAGTATGCAAAATAAAAGTAAGATATTTAGGTTAAATATATGATATTTGGCAGGACACTTTTCATACCACGCTACAGGGCAGCCATCCGGGTCCGGGATCACTTGAGTGTTTAAAAATGGCAGGTGGCGAGGGGAGAATAAGTAACTTTTGTTACATAGCTAGAAGGGGAGGGGAATTTGAACTAGATTGGCCAATTCTGATCAAAAGATTCACACAGCTTGCCTGTAAGTAGATTGGTTATGTTTTTAAATCTCTGTTTGTTGCTTTTTTATTTTCAGGGAGTACACCAGTTTGCACTAAACGCTACCTGTTTGTTTATTGATTAAAGGTAGGGCAACTGGTTATATTTTTGATAGACTTTGGCCACCTTTAGATGGAAAGAGGCTCCCTAACTGGGTAACAGGGGGACACCTTGCAGTGCTATGGACCCAGGGCTTGCTTAAATAATTGTACACTTGGTTTACATCAGCTTATAAAGATATTAACCTTATTTGCTTTCCCCTATGGATGGCTAGTCAGTTAAATTCAATAGTTAGTTCTTCAGGTAGATACTGTCTTCCTAGCAATGCCAACTTGGTAGGACAGGAGTGGTATGTAGAGGGGATAGTACCTTATTTGCTTTCCCCTATGGATGGCTAGTCAGTTAAATTCAATAGTTAGTTCTTCAGGTAGATGGTGTCTGCCTAGTGATGCTGATTTCGTAGGATAGGAGTGGTATGTAGAGGGGATAGTACCTTATTTGTATTCCCCTGTGGATGTCTAGTCAGTTAAATTCAATAGTTAGTTCTTCAGGTAGATGGTGTGTTCCTAGCAACACTGATTTGTTAGGGCAGGAGTGGTATGTAGAGGGGATAGTACCATGCTACTGGGCAGCCATCTGGGTCCGGAAGCACTGGAGCCAAGACTGGAATAGCTTTTCAAGAGGAGAAGCTCAACACTTGCACCACACCACATGGAACACATAGCCCTGCTGAACACACACCAGCACTTCCTTCACATAAAAACACAAACCACACACCCACCTTCGTGGAGTCACTCAATAAAAATCTACCCAAACATCAGAGGCCTCCAAGGTAGAAATGCACTCGACCACCACAACACAACATTAATCATGAGACACATAACTCTCCTAAACAGTGTGCCACTCAACCAGAGCCCCTAAGACAAAACAGCATGCCCAACACATTAGTCATAGGTGACTCGATAGTGAGGCACACTGATCTCCCACTCACTAGGTTGAATAAGGAGAAAGTAAAAGTCAGCTGCCTGTCAGGTGCCAAGATCCGCCACATAATGCACACACTCAGGTCCCTCAACAGCAGGTACAAATATGACTCTGTCATTTTAAATGTGGGTGCGAATGATCTGAGGCATACCACCCTGAACTACATGAAAAGAGACATGGAGGAGCTCTCGGATTATGTAGCCCAGGCAGGTATGACCCTAGCCCTGAGCAGCATCCTACCATCACCCAGAATGATACCACAGTACAAGCAGAAAATTATTGATTTCAACAATTGGCTAAGTTTCTGGTGTCATTCTAAGGGGATCCAGTATCTGTCTGCCATAGTTGACAGACCTCAGTGCTTTGCCAGAGACCTGCATCTGTCGCCCCTGGGCTTCCGGATACTGGCCAAGGCTCTTGCCACCCCTATAGTGCCTTTTTTTTAGGCAGTGCTACAAAGACCAAATTACTACCATAACTGCTACAAACCAATGCAATCTGAGAGTCATGTTGCTCAATGCTAGAAGTCTAAATTTCAAAATGCACTCACTTGAAGTACTCCTTAAAATGGAGAACATCAACATTTGTGCTGTAACAGAGACCTGGTTCAAGGCAGCAGAAAGCACCCCTGCATTGCCAGGCTATAACTCATTTCACATCCTTCAGACCCAATACTTGGACCGAAGCTCCAAAGGTAGTGGTGTTTCTATATTCATAAAGGATGCGCACACCTCCAGACTGGTAGCCAAACATAATGCATCAGAGATACATCAGGTGCAGCTAACATTGGGTAAGACAGCAATTCAGGTTGTAGCCTGCTATAGGTCCCCAGCCATGTTCCAAGACTCACACTCCACATTCCTAAGCAACCTGGAGAATATTAGGGTCCAACCAAACAGTCTCAGACTGGGTGACTTCAACTACCCTTCCATTAACTGGGAAAACTACTCGTACCAATACACTTGCCCAATGTTTCCTGGAATTCATTAATGCCAATGCCATGGACCAGCTCATTCTTACCCCCACTAGAGGTAGCAACATCCCTGACCTGGTCATTACTAACATGGGCGATCATTGTTCTATACCAATAGTCAACTCCTCCCTCGTTAGATCCGACTACAAACTAATCACCTTGGAAATCCACATCCCTACTACCTCCGCCCCACCCCACCCCTGCAAAGGTAACCACCATGAAAAACTTTTCAAAAGCTATCTTTGGGCACCTAAAAACAGATGTGGCAAACTTCATGGCACCCATGCAAATGGAGAATAGTTGCATGACCGCCAAATCAGACACCAATGCACTGGACAAACATGTACACAAATGCATGGATCTCGCCATACCCAATAGAACCAAGACGCTCTCCTCCAAAAAAGGAAGCCAATCTGGTGGTTCTTTGCCATAAACAAACTATACAAAACAAGGAGGAAACTGATGTGGAATAAGGTGAAGTCCCAAGACTGGAAAAACTCCCTTATCAGTCTCAACAAAAGGTTGAGATCCCTCATCAAATCCTCTAAAGCTAGTTATGAATACAGAATTGCAGCAGATAGTAAAGACAACCACAAAGCCTTCTATAGTTATGTAAAGAATCTCCATGGCAATACCCAGATTTGCTCTGAGCTACTGCACAATGGTACCTCCTATACCGAGCCAGCAGATATTGCCAATATACTGGCCAACAGATTCAATGTCAACTTTACCCCCCCCCCAAAAGGACCAATCACAATAGCAGTAGATTGCCAGGCACCCAGTATTACTGCTGCACAGGTTAAAACAGCACTGTCCAGGGCCAAGAATACAGTTTCTATGGGACCTGACAATATCCCTGGCTGTGTTCTACATGAACTACAGAGTGAACTGGCACCTCACCTGTGTGCCCTGTTCAATCACAGCCTCACCTCAGGCTTTCTCCCTACTGAATGGTGCACTGCTACAGTCATCCCTCTCCACAAAGGAGGAGCAACTACAGACCCTGGGAATTAGTGCCTCATTAGCCTGACAAGTCTGATATACAAAGCTATGGAACACATCATCATGGACCTAATAAACAAGGATATAGCGAATCTCCAAACTCTGGATCCCACACAGTTTGGTTTTGTGAAGGGTAGATCTTTTCTGAGTCAGTCACCAGAGCTATGGATGAAGGCAAGCTGGTTCATTCAGCCTGCCTTGATCTGGCCAAGGCCTTTGATATCATTCCCCACTCAGGAATCATAGAAAAACTCACTAAGTTAGGCATCAACCCCTATATCACTAGGTGTGTTGCAAACTGGCTCACAGATAGAACCCACAGTATGAAAGTAGCTGAATCCAAGTCATTCTACCAACCAGTTACAAGTGGAGTCCCACAGGGTTTGGTCCTGGGTCCTCTCCTGTTTGGTATCTACTTCTCATGTCCAGTCCAACACAAAGGGACTCTGGCTGACAAACTTCACAGACAATTGCAAGTTGGAAGCTATTATTAACTCCCCAAGTGATGTTGACATCCTACAGAAAGGCCTCACTGAGACCAACGACTGATATCAGAACCATGGCCTTAAGCTCAATGCCAAAAAATGTGTCATCATTCCCTTTGGAAAAAAACCCTGTTTCGATGAATTACCACATCGATGGTAGTCCACTGAACACAGAAGGCGTTTTAAGAGATTTGGGAACACAGGTTGACAGCAACCTCTCTTTTGACCACCATATTGCCACTGTGATCAGAAAGTCCTTCTATGGGGCACATCTCTTTACTAAGGCTTTTGCATCCAGGAAGAAAGAGGTCATTGTCTCCCTCTACTCTTCCCTCATTAGGCCAGTCATTAGGTACAATGCCCTATTTGGCATGTACCTCACTAGACACTTGCAACAACTGGAGAGACCACAAAAGTACCTTACAAAGAGAATTCTAGGCCTTAAACACTTGTCCTATATGGACAGACTCAAAATAAATCCAACTATTCTCTGTCTTGTATCGCCTACTTAGAGGTGATCTCTGCTTGACTTACAAAGTCATGTCTGACCCAGCTCTGTTAGAAATTCTACATCTAAAGAAATCCGAATCCCTGTGCACCGCATGCTCCAGAGACCTCACCCTCATTACCACAATCAACAGAACGTGCTGGAGGGACAGGTTCATAACCCAGAAACTGCTTGTGCAATGGAATAGACTTCCCATACATGTCAAACAGAGCACCACACTGGCCCTCTTCAAAAGAAATCTTGATGAGTGAATGGGAAATAGAAAATTCACCCCAGGGATCACTCCAGTGGCTCTACTCAACAGAGGCACTGGGAACTAAGGTCAGGTGGCATGATGCCAGGGTAATCCTATGGGCTAGGCTTGTAGAGGCTCCAGGGCCATTAGCCTAGTACACACCTATGAAACTATGAACTAGCAGTGGCCTTTGCTGCTCAGTAATAAGCATCATGCAAATGATGAGTGCAGACATATGCACATTTTTGTGTCTAAACCATTTCTGGCCATATGTGTGGTTTGTGATTCTAATGTTTGACATGGTTAAAACTGAGTGATGCTACTTAGAGTACAATACTGAAAATAGGGAGCAAGCAAAGAACAGGGTATTGGTAAAGTAATTAGGGAATAAGCAGGATAGTAGTGGAGAGCTAACATATCTATCCACTACTTCACAAGATAAAAATGTTATCATAAAGAAAACTTTAACAAATGTTTACACAGTGCTGTTTTCAAACACCTGTCACTTCTACTCAACATTCTGTAGAGCTGTGCATTATCTGAGCACACTAGAAAGGAAGTCATATTTCAGTTATCAGAAAAGGACCATGGCAAATTTAATAAGTAAGGAACTATGTGTGGATCAGACTTCACAACAGTAGTGATAACTGAAATATCCCGTAAGGAATACATTAAATCATGGAGCCTGTTGTACATATAATAATGAATGTCTCCTCATAGTTCTATCAGTATTGGTTTTCTTTGTGCAGCAGGGATAAGCATATTAACATGTTGAGCATGATATGAATTTGGCATAGGACATGAAACAGCAGCTAATGAAGTACATATAGCAGCGCTGCCTGATACCAAGTACCATTTCTGGTCATGTGTGTGATATCTCAATCTATTTTTGACCAAATTAAAGGCGTGAAATAGGTGTGATAGGACTGTGTGAAAATGGGGAAGAAGTAAAGGGCAAAACACTGTCGCGGTTTTTAGGGAATGCACAGAATGGTGATGGGAGAGGACCATAGCTATTCACATCTGCACAAACTAAGACTGTATAGGTGCAAATAAGTTGACAAACGTGGATAGTCACATCATAAAGGATATGTGACAATGACCTAATAATGTTGTGTGACCAACTGGACAAAATCAAGTGTGTTATACACACACACATATGCAAACTGGAGAACTATGGCACAGTGGTGCAGTGGTTAGTGTAGTCTCCTCACAATAACAGATTCTCAGCTGGGGTGCCTTCTCTGTGGAGTCTGCATGTCCTTCCTCCATTTGTGTGAGTTTACTCCCATGTTGCAAAAGACATGTATCTGGAGTGTTTCTCCCTGGGCCTCTGCTGAAAATGTGCTCTGTCCCACTCAGACTTTTCTGGTAAGCAAATGTTAAATAAATAAAATGTATGAGGCTTTTTTATTTTGTGGAGTATGTGCCTTTTTCCTTTTTTAAAGTAAGGATGGATGGGTAAGGTATTTAGGAATAAGAGAGGTAGATATGTAGGTTAGGTTAAGTAGAAGGAACAGCTACTATATACATGATAAACAAGACAGACAGGGATGGTGATGGACCCAAGAGGTTGGGGGCAACATGACTGAGGATAGATATGGGACTTTGGAGGTGATTCTGTGTCCATCTTGAATACAGTGGGAATCTAGTCTTCACCCTCTGAACTGTCACCAATCTCTTCTGTCTCAGACACCTGGGTGAGTACCAGATGGGATGGAGACCTGGCTCTGCAAGATTTTTTCCATCTGGTCAATGCAGAAACCAAGGCCTTTTCTATGGTCTCCTCCACTAGTCCTGTCAGGTTTTGTTGAGCAGCATAAATGCCACCTTGAGTGGCACTACTCCACTGCACCAGCCCCTGGGGCAGAGTTACCTGACACAGGTGATACAGGTAGTGCAGGGGGTGAGGATGAAATGCAGGCAGGTTGTCGCTCAGAAGTGCTGGGTGCCTGTGCTGCCTGTGATGATGCCAACATGGCCAACTGTGAAGAGATGACAATCTGAGCCCTTGTGGCCAGTGTAGCTGTCTGTGGTAGTGATTATGCTCCAGCAGGAATGATAGCCCAAAAAAGAGAAAGGGTAGGGGAGAGACACAAGAGATTAATACCATAAATATCATGCATTTGTAATATATTCCAGTGAATACATATGCCCACATAAATATTTAGATTGATCGCAGCCCCATATGAATGTGAAGCTATACATTTCTGCCATAGTAAAGATTCATCTCCTTAATATTACATACATTACCAAAAAAGTATGAATCGAGGACAGAACATGTCATGAAATGTGTATGTGAACTAGGTAAAATGTTATGTAAGTTATGGATTGCAGATATTAAGTGATATGGATTAGTTTCTGCTACTTGGATTTGAACTAACAGACATCTGTGTTTTCTGATCCATTGAGTAATGCTATGTTGCAATTGCTATTTGTACAGATATGAAGAATTTGCATATGTTGAGTACGCATAGTCATGTATTTTTCAATTAAGGTACATCTTGCATAAATTTCCTCTTTTTATGAAGGTTTTCCAAGACATTCCTTGACTGCATACCAGTCATGTAAAGCCTTTATCAAAGCAGTGAAACCATCTCCAGTTTGGGATTTGCAGTTTGTGCTTGAGAGTTTGAGACTTTCTTTTGAACTACCAGGTCAACTGATATGAAGTTTGTATCATAAAAATGGCCCTGTTGGTGCCTATTACTTTGACAATCATATCTTCACAGTACCTCTACCTCATTTTCTACCAGAACTGGGTATCCCTTAAGGCAACATCATCTTTTATGTCCAGAGTGGCCAGAATAATTTAAGCCAGTATATTCACTTGACAATGATGCCGCGGTGGTGCAGCAGTTAGTGTTGTCACCTCACAGCAAGAGGTTCTCCCATTCGTTTCTTGGCTGGAGTGCTTTCTGTGTGGCATCTGCATGTCCTCCCTGAGTTTGACTGACTAAAGACATGCAGGTAGGTGTGTGCGTGAATGGGTGTGCCTTCTTTGAAGGTTGGGCATCAGGCTGACAACTCGGCACCGTAAAAATCCACTGCCAATAATTAGCGGACCAGAGTTCTGCTGTGGTGACCCCTAACTGGGAAAAGCCAAAAGACAATTTATTTATATTCACTTGACAATGTTTCTCCTAAATACACCAGGAGAGTTCTTGTTACATTGTTTAGATGTTCACAGACAATTAAGGTTCTACTTCAATCTCACAAAGGCTTTCAGGAAAAACAAATGAGTTTGTCAATTTTTTGACAGCTAGACTTGGTTAAATGATTTCAGAGATTATGATGGTTTAAATGGATTTCAGACTTTATTTCATTTTGTTGCACAACAGCAGTCAGGCAGGCAGCTTACAGTTCCACCAAAGGCTGACTTGGTTTGGCTCAAGCTAGGTCCACAGCATTTCTACATAGCCTACTTGATGAGATAGCAGCAACAGCTTTGCTAAACATTACAGTCTTAAATGTATTTCTAGGACAAGAGCATATTTTTGAGTGACCATTCATAAAGGTTTGGGCTAAAGCCACCCGTGTTAGCTGAGGATTCTGTCCTGATATTCCAGTGTATCTGGACAGGACTTGAAACTATGTAGGTTGTGTACTTACTGGAATGTTAGATTTCTATAGTCTCTGTCCAGACTCTGGAACAACCCATTCACCTCCCTCCCTCCAAATTACCACAGTCTAAGGGGCTCTGCAAGTGGATTCTCACTTAAATTCTTTCTTTTTTAAATTGGAATACATAGCCAAAGTTGTATCCAGACTAGGTGACCTAGGCAGTTGACTAGAGCCCACTGGTTGGGGGAGGGGGGGCACTGGCAGGGGCTATCACAACATTTAATTTTAATAAAAAAAATAAAATTTACATGTCTTTTTAACAATGCACTCTACATGCGTCAACACATGCACATAAAAAATACTGCTGCTGCCTGAGCACAGTGTGTACAAGAAATGCCCTAGTTAGGGATGGCAGGTTAGTTAATTAGGGATGGCTAACTTACTTAGACGTGGCAAGTTATTTAACTTGTGCAGGCTCAGGTTCCTTGATCACAGGAGACAAGAGCTTGAATCCTCTCTACCAACTATGTGACTACTTAAAAATGTGAGTTTCACTGCATTTTCAAGGAATTGTGAGTTTCAAGGGAAAAGAAGTTTACTGTTGCTCATGATGTGTTTCCAGTGTGCAATTGTTTTCTTTTGTGGTATCAAGTCCTAAAGCAGTGTTAGTAACACAAGAGGTAGCTTAGTTTGTTTTGTTACAGAAGGCTCTGGGTTCTACTCCTACATCATAGAGATGGATTGTTGATACAGTGGCATATTTTAAGGGGGGAGGGTGGACATGATGCACTCCTGAGTGTCTGCTCCCTTGGATGAGATGCCTACTAATTATGAACTTGTTGTCAGTTCCCCAGCCATTCCCTACTGCAATATCATCAGCTTACCATTTTTAGTGTAATAGACAATTTATTCTTCAAGGGCAGAGGCACTAAATTTGTAGATGAAACATTGAAATGTAAATTCATTTGCAGCAGCAACCCCTTTACTAGTTGCAGATCTCGTTAATATGTAATTATTCAGATGACCTTTATTTCTGCAAAGACTGTGCATATTGACTGATATTTGTGGATTGCAATGATGGAAGTTTGAGTCGCTTTTTATTGTTGAAACATTCTGAAATGGGTAGGTTTTTCATTATTGGTTCATATGTTTTGTTTCATTGCTTACAGGAAAAATGTTCAAAACTACAAATTTAAATCATACTCTAACAAGCGATGCTATATATTATGCAAGGAATATAATTTACTGCAATCAGGAAGATGAATCAAAGAACACATGCATGCATGCATGGTCCTAAAAATGTGTGCAAGAGGCCTATCATTTGAGAACAGCCCAAAGGTAAACTTAATCTGCCACTGACCAGATGCATTTTCTTTGAATGTGGGTTTCAATGTCATTTCAATGAATGTGAGCTTCAAGGGTAGAGAAATTTACTGTTCATGCTAAACCTGTTTTCATTCTGAGACTGTATTGTTTTGTTTAGCAAATGGCAGTGCTTGTGCTAAAAAGTTCAAGTAAAAGTTTTAAATTCAATCCAAATATCATAAACATTGTAGAAGTAAAGAAGAAAATGCACACTGACAGGTCTGAACAGTGTTTATGGTAACTCAGGAACAAACAGCCAAAAAAACGGGACACTGGAATGGCTGTGGGGAGGGGCTGCTGTGGATGGACTCAATCCATTACCCTTCCTGTGGCCCAATTTGACCATGATCTGGCTAGGTACATAGCTGTATGGTTAAATGTTGGTGTACTCTATGTGGAGCATTTAGTAGCACCAGGGGGTTATAGATAAGGAGGAGCATGAGGACTTTGTTGCATCCCTAAAGGGCATCAAAGGCACCACTCCTGATGTTCCACCATTTTCTGGCTAGGTACATAGTTGTATGGCTAAATGTTGGTGTACTCTGTGTGGAGGATTCAGTAGCACCAGGGGGTTATAAGTAAGGAGGAGCATGAGGACTTTGTTGCATCAATAGAGGGCATCAAAGGCACCAGTCCTGATGTTCCAGTGTCTGGACAGAGACCTGAGAAATGTAACATTCCAGTAAGAACTTACATTTATCATCAGTTCTCATAGTACTCCTGACCATACTACTTGAGAAGAATAATACAGTGGTATCTAAGAACTGTTTGACAGAAAAACTGCCATCACCTCCAACAAGTAACACTATTAATAATTAAGCACAATGAGCTGATCAGATGAAGCCCTGTCCAAACATGTGGGAATAGGAGTTTGGCATAATGAATAAAGTGTAACATCCACAATACAAGATGGATTGCAAGTCCTCTCAAGGTACATTGAAGGAAATGGCCAACATCTGAAACATGTGCATTGTGCACTGGGGATGGCTATAAACATATCTGTGTACAAATGAAACAAACAACACAGTAATGTGCAACAGCTAAACAGGAAATGGCATAGGTACACAACAAAAGAGGTTTGAATATCGCATACCCATATATACAGCCATGCAAACAATGCAAGAGGTGGCACACTCACCATCAGTGATATGAATATCATAGTACATGTGCAAAACTGATCAAAGGACAGACTTGTGAGCAGAAGTATAGTGCAACAAAATGGAATAAGTGTATGTAGCTAAGTATATATTACAAGGGCAATTGTGTGTCAGTCATTAGGGTCATACACATGTACATTCATGTAAATCAGTGCATATGTAATATAAATGCATACACATGGAGATATATGCTAACCTGTGTATACATGTTTTAATATGTTCAAAAAGACTGGTTAGTGCCATAAAATGATATGTACATAAAAGGGAGTCATGAATGATGCTATATAAAACATCACCTCAGCATATTCAATAAAGGGCCATTGAATGTCAATACAGTATGTGAGGGATACATTTACATATATACATTTCACAGTACTCTAAAAAAACAGCAGTATGAAACTGTGTAGTACATGACACAATAATTACCAGTACACTGCACACGCAAGATCATTGTTCCAGTGGGACAGCATGATCTAACATAATCAAGGAAATGTCATGAGATATACGACAGCAAACATCAACACACAAATGGGTGTAATACATACATATGGATAACATGTACATATAAACCTACTTGACTGATCTCAGGGTTTTATGTGAGAGGAATAGGAAACAGGACAATATTATGCTGCACTGTATGCATAGGAGTACACACACAGAGACACACACGCACACACACACACACACACACACACACACACACACACACACACACACACACACACACACACACATTGAACCAATAGCACCCCTGCTCATATGGGGCAATGTATACAGTAATGACAGCATATGATGATTATGTAAATAATAATAGTAATTCATGTGACATTTGTTAATGTGTGTTGTACTGCAGAAGTAGCATAATGCCACATATAACCTGATATAGGCAGTGTTCATCATGATGTATGTCTGAAAAACATGACACCAATATGGGATGTGTCCTTAACTGTGCCTATGCCACACAAATTGGAGTGCAGCATTTCATAAGTGGATTACACAGACAATATTTCCACCCTGATGGGGTCAAACATCAACGTTGAGGATACAGCAACATTGGTGAATATATGTGTGTGTGGAATCAGTGAGTACAAACTACATGTCAACACAAAATGGGGATGCATAGTGGTGCAACAATTAACATTGCCACCTTACAGCAAGAGGTTCCCTGGTTTGATTCTTGGCTGGGGTGCCTTCTGTGTGGAGTCTGCACGTCTTCCCTGTGTTTGCATGGGTTTTCTTTAGGTACTCCAGTTTCCTCCCACATTCCAAAGACATGCATCTGGAGCATTTCTCCACAGACATCTACTGAAAATAGGCTCTGTGCTAGATGGGCTTTCCCAGTCAACAAATGATAAATAAATAAATACATAAACATGGGTATTGAAAATGGAAACAGGTACACACAATTGCAGTGAGTGCTGATGGTCAGGCATGTGCAGTACTGCATTAAAATACCATAAGTAACACAGTTATGTATACAAAGACATTATTGTGCAAGCAGGGATGTTAGACAATAAGGAAATGGGTAATGAAGCAATCAGTGCTGAATGACAAAGATAATGTGCTGCTAAACATGTAAATGTGTCCTGTATGTCAACTAGCGAGTGGTGCAAACATCAAAATATGAACTCACATATAGCATTGCTGTCTTCAATATCTATACTAACATATACCAATGACAAATAAGTACCATATATCACAACTTTAAGCTAACCAATTAATTCAGATAAATGATCAGAAAAACTTTGTGGCATCAAACATTTGAAAAAAAAAAAAAACACCTACAGATTACTTAGTCAATGGTTATCACAGCAGTCAGCATTACCTCAGGGTCAGAATGATACAACAGGATACACATTGGATCAACAGTCAGTGTTACTGCAACATAGTCTAAGGCACCTATGCTGACATCTCACACCATGGTCCTGCCTGTCCCTACCACTTCAGGAAACATTTGGCCACAGTGGTTTATGAAGACCTGGATGTGGTGACACTAGCATTTTAGACACAGAATGGGTAGATGCATTACTGCAATGTGACAGTCTGGTTATGTCTACCAGAGTCACAGTTGTGTGACCAACAGCATATATGTATGCACACTGCAGTGCAGCCATTGATGTCTAAGGTCTGAGGGTCATGTGTGGGTCTAATGAGAGGGGTTCCTGTGAGTACAACGAAATGTTGAATGCATTTTCATCAACACATGTAGAGCGAACAGGCAAAACAGCAAAGCGGGTGTTCAGCGAATTCTTTCCCTGGGAAAGAAGTCGCTTGACCGCTTCATTGTTTTGCCATGTTCTGAAGTGTAGTGTGGTCCCTTGTCTGGTATAGCTCCCGAGTGTGATTGTGCAACAGTTACTGACCTTAGGGTTAGGGTGCGAGTTAAGGTAAGTGCATATGTACGAAAGTGTTTGCTGTTTTATATTTTGTGTTAGATGATGGTTGAGTTACATGTGTATGTGTTTTCAGTTATTTACTTTTGTTTTGGGTGGGGTAGAATTAGGGTTAAGGTAAGTGTGTATGTGTTTGGAGCTGTTTATGTAAATGTGCGAGAGTTACTGACCTTAGGGTTAGGGTGCTGGTTAAGGTAAGTGCATATGGTTTAAAATGTTTACTGTTTTTTTTTTTTCATTAAAGGTATGGTTGGGTTATGTGCATATGTATATTTAGTTGTTTACTGGTTTTTGGGGGGGTATAATTAGGACTGGGTATGTGTGTACATGTTTGGAAGTGTGTAATGTTTTTTTTTTTTTTTTGCAGGGGTTGGAAAAGCGATTTCTTTCCCTAGGAAAGAAATCGCTGTTCTGTGGATTCTGCATTTTCAGCTTTCGCTGAAAATGTGTCGATGTAACATCATTCGCTGTTTTAAGCATTCAATGTTGCAATATAGAGCCAATGAGAGGGGGTCTTCCTCACCCCACTGGTGGTAATCTGCTTAGTACAGTTAGGGCATGTAACACCCAGTTAGCACTGTGTACTGCTGTAGCACAACTGTAACAAGGCTTTCAACAGAATGTGCAACAGATAACATGCTGTTATAATGTGCAGCCAATGCTGCCATGGCATCTCTATCTCTTGGCTCCTGACCTTCATGTAACACATGCAGCTGGTGTGCTGAATGATCAGTGGCAGGGCCAAGTGCATGCAGATCAAAACCATGACATTGCTGCAAATGTTCATTTGTCTATAATAGTAAGTGAATACCCTCTGACATAAGTACATGCTCATCAACTACACTCTTACATGTAGTCCAAAGGACAGTATTGGTCCATCTTGGGGAAGTGTCACCTTCATTACTAGACTCTGTAAGGGAAAGTGGATCATGGATATCATCATTTCCATCATCGGATGTCCCCACATCATCAGAATGGCTTGTCACAATAACATCCATATCAGAGGCTATAGCTACACCATCAACAACTTGACTGTTCCTTACTGGAGTGCATAACGAATTCAGTGCTGCAGCCTGTCTGCCATGTGCCATGCTATCACAGTTAGGCACATCATATCCCACTAATAGTTCAGTAAAAACTACAAAAAAGACCTAGCCAAGCTCGAGTTTTCACTGTGTGATACCTTAAACCTCTGGTAATAGAGTCCCATGGGATGTAAATGACCCTTAAGGACATTAAGTGTTTCAGCTATATGGCTTTTCCTTTTTACTTCTTTATGGACAGATTCAGGCCAATGAAGTCTGTGTGTCCTTTTTACTTTTTGGTTTAGTTGTTAGCTGGGTTATTGTGTATATACCTTAATTGTTATGGACACCAGCTGTGTTTAAAGACCCTGTGTTTCTTCAGTATAGCCAAATGGTCCACTTATGCTGTGCTGATAAGGCCATAAGAAGGCCAAAATGTCCATGTCCACAGCTAGTGTCACTTAGGCCACTGACGGTCATACATATGTATCTACACCTGTGTGCTGCTTTTGTTACTGCATATGTGTGTTACATATATTTGCGTTCTATTACACATTTACTTAGGTTGTGTACACCTACTTGTGTGTTTAGCAGACATGCTGCTGCTTTGCTGCAGTACTTCTGTTTGGCAATGTGCTTGCTTGTTTGCCTGTCATGTGCATGGTCATATTTTTGGTTCTAGTCTCTGCAAGAGTAATTTAGTATTGTTACACCTGCATTTCATCATCTGTTGAGTTGATTGGCTTACAGTTACAGTGCTGACAGTCTACATGGATATGTACTTAGTTATTCAATTCGTACTCTGATCCTTATTTACCACCAAACAACATTGTTCAGACACATGCAGGCATGACTGCCACACAATTTGCAATATGTAGTAACATAATAGTACATAGGTTGATATGTTTTTCTGTATTTCACCATGGCTAGTATGAATCATAACCCTGTTTGACAACTTTCCATTGCCCATGTTGTGCTGTGTGCTGTCTGTGTAATGTTTTTTTTTTTTTTTTGTCTGTCATATGTTGTGATATTTCTTCTATGGGTAAACTTGCTGTGATATCCTTCTCCTCTTTCCATATCTTTACCTTTACTTTTGTTCCTAAAATAAATGAGACCCATTCCTACCAAGAAACAATTACTTATGCCCCCTCTGACTTTCCCTCAGATTTTCCCCTTCCTACATCCATCCTGAGTGTCCCTCTTCTTCACCCATACCCCACATCTTTTTTTCTATCTCTCACTTTTTTTGGATGTGTGCATTACTTGTGTTCCCACACAAGTCCGGAACCCATTTTCAGCTAATGTTAGCTGTGGCAATGTGACCATGATTGCCCTTTGCCTTCATTAATCATTTTATGAGGTACTTTATGTATTTCATTGGAATTCATAAGTGCAGGCACGCATATTACTCTTAGTACATGACTTACTGGTATATCAGTAGTTGCCTCTGAACATATTGAACAGATTGGTAAACATATGAATGACAAAGGGATGGAGCTTTAAAACTAGTTTATTTTGTTAGTAAATGAATTACTGAAATATCTGTAATTGTTTTTAATTTTCTGGACAGATTTCTGAAAATGTGTATTATGAATAACATGAAACTTACATTAGGATAGCTGGCATATTTTTTTCTTTTTTATAATAACAGAGTCATTTATATTCTGCAGTTGTCCTTAAGCTTACTGGACAGATTCTGTTATAGATATGTATATAAGACTGTCAGAATACTGGAATTGTAGTAATCTTTTCGTAACTTTGTTAACGTACAATGTGCTTAGACAGCGATTTCTTATTACTTAGGGATTACATGCAGGCTTCTTTAGTATGCCATTCCTACTGTGATACTTGCCTATGCACCGAGGAAGTCTGAGTTCATTGTGGTATATTTATGTATTACACCGTTATCTGCAAGTTTAGCTCAGATATTGGTGTAATGTTCTTAAATCCATGAGCTTTTTTATTAATACCTTTCAGTTTTACAAAGGACACAGCTGTTGAGTTTAATAATAAAAAATAATTTAATGCAATAAAAATGTTTTTACTTGTTATTCTTTTGCTTTAATAAAGGTATTCTAAAATTAAGTTCTGTGATCCAAAATGAATTTGTCTTAGTAAATGATGATTAACAATTAATCCTAAGTATCTTGTCATTTGCTTCCAAAATGATTCCTTCATGTTATTTGTTTGATATGCTTAAAATTATAAATATATTTATGTACAATTATTTATGAGAATAAAGCTTACACAATAATATTATCTGAAATTCATAAACTTATTTATATTATAAAGAAGAAATTGATTAGTTCTGGAAATATTTCTTACAATAAGAAGAAAAAATTGACAATGTCTCTAAATTTCTAATTTTAAAGTCAGCTGGTTATGCTTCGTTATCTCATCGTTGGAAAATGTACACTTGGAAATGTTTACATAGAGAATTTGTTTATCCTCATATAATTTAAAAAAATATTCAAAGAATCTAAAATTTAATGTTGGTGATGTAATCTAAAATATTAGGGCTGACTGGAAACATATTGTATTTGAATATATATTATTAAAAGATTACTGTGAAAATGTTAATAATTTTGTACAAGCACTGCGGTCTGAAAATGTGTCATTGTCAGTCAGTATGGTGATGGTTCACATTTCAATTCCTTATTCAAAACGTAAAGACCATTGTTATATTTGTGGATCATTCTAGCAATTAAGTTGAAAATAATCACCAGAAAGTAGAAGAGTTATGAGCCACCCCAACTTAATTAATTTTTGAATCTCCTAAAGGAAGTGGTTTTAAAATAATAATGTAATTATTAGGTCAAGATCAATTAAAATAACTATATTTTTCAGTCCTTGTGCCAAAGTTCTTCAATTTCTGATATGAATGTTTTCAACAGTGGTGACGAATTTGTGTAAATGCTTATGATTTAATATATTTTGCATCTTTTAAATATTGGAAATAGTGCTACTCTTACTAGTTACATTTTATGGAAATGATTTTATTATTTAATAAAATATCTTTTTAAAAAGAAACATAGAGTGCAACCCACTGTAACCTTCCTGTGCCCTCTCAGCTTCTTAACTCAAGATTCAGAGGTAAAGAAAACAAATACAGGAAACAAATTTAAATGTTTCTTATATACTTAGACAGTTGCTAGAATAGCATGCATTGGATTAGCAAGCATTTTCCAAAGGATATAGTGTCCAACATTCACATGCCTGTCTTTATTTAACAATTTGCCAGAAAGCCACAGATTTTACAAGGAGCAGGCTAAATTCTAAAGGCTGTCATTATTTATTGTAATCCTTACATATTTACCAGAAAATGAAGCATTTTATGAATTTAAAGGCAAACATATGAGCCAAAATAATGGATCTTCTAAAAAAGGAGTCTGATGAAAAGAAGTGCTATCCTCTATGCCTGAGTATACCTGCAAATGGGCACTCACACACAAACGCACACACACACACACACACACACACACACACATGATACATAGTGTACTACATAGTTATTTACCACATCTACACCTAAAAAGTGGGAACATCTTCAGCATTATGTGGTACAACCCTTTTCCAAAAGATCACACTAGTGTTAAATTGAAGACTTTTCATTTACTGGTCTGTTTTGACTGTAACAAGCTCCTAGAGGTCTCTCTTATTGTCTTTGTCTCTCTGTCTTACTGATTCTACATTTGAGCTAATGAAGCAGAAGTAATTGGAGTTTTCACATGTCAAAACAGGCAAGAACTGATAGGATTCCTGCCCTTTTTTAAATGCGACATCAGATTTTATTGACATTTTCAAAATAAATACATAAATAAAATAAAATGCATAATAATGACAAACCAAAACTTTAAAACACAAAAAGTGTGCATGTCATATCCTTAATGCACAAGTGGGCCAACCCCTTTATTCAGAAGTGTAACTAAGATGGCTGAAAGGACAGCTACTCTGAATGCAAAGTATTAGTGTGAGCATTTGGCAGATTCCTAACAGTTTACAGTGCAGTACCTGCATTCATTATGTGATACTGCATTTGAGATCAAAATTGAAGTGCTTTACTTCTGCTTGCTAAAAATATAGCAAATAGTTTGCTGCAGTTTAAAAGTAGAAAACAGATTTTCTTCCCCTCAACTTAAACTTAATGGGGGAAAGATTAGAGGATGACACAAGGCGCAGTAGTACAAGGTGCAGTAGTAGCTACCCACACCTTTGTTTTATTTATATTTATATTTATATCTATATTTATTTCATGTATATAATATCCTTTTACATTTTCATTTTGCATGTTGTGTAGGGTGCACTTTGGAGTTTTATACTGGTCATTTGGTTGAGCATGTTTTCTCATAATTCATCAGGTCATGTGATTGTTTACAGTCAAATTATTGTCTATATTTGATTTGAGCGTAAATGTTTTTCCCATGTAAAAAAAAAATCAGAAAAAAAAACTTGAACATTTTACGGGGCATGAAATAATCAGTGATGAATAATATGGCCTGAGACCTAACACAGGCACAGACACAGCTGTGATATCTTTTTTCTGGCTTGACAACATCAACAAAATAATTCTTAAAATGTCATCTTTAAGGATTTAAAAAAATATAGAATTTTTATTCTTGCTTTGCATCTATATCATTGTATTAGTATCAATATTTCTGTCATGTTTGTAAATGCTGCAATTAAGCCATTAGTTGCCTGACCTTTTTATTAAAGCTTTATTATTTAAATAAACTGGTTGCATAATTTTCTTACAAATTGTGTTAGCCTATTAAAACATCTTGGCATAGTTATTGGAAAGCTGAAATAAAAATCACCCATGCTGGATTTCTATATTTAGCCAATTAGCAAATAATTAAGTAAATAAACAATGTATCAGTACGGTAAATTACAGACATTTCCACCATGAGAGCTCAAATGACTAAATACTAACAAACCACATCACCAAAAACAAACAGCAAAACTCACAAGGAAGAGAACTCCAACAAAATGCCTTTTTTTGTGGTGAAAAACTCCTCTGCTCCCACGCACCCAAATCCATGGTTGCATTAATATGAAGAAGTCATAAATCTCACAAAAGTAAATGAATCACTGCTAATGCACAGATAGAAAATGTCCCAGCAGTGATTTCCAATTGGAAACAATAATCTGATGCTTCCACTATGAGTGGACAAGGATCAGAATCCCTGAAATGCATTTGCCAAAAACACTTTTTTTAAAGACATTTTGGAGAGGGGGACCTTGCACCCACCACCCCCAAACTTATATATACCAACTCCAAGTATGGACATACTCAAAAAAGTAGGAAATTCTTCCCAAAACGTAATCAGTTCTGGTACAACTCGCCAAAAGTGATTTCCTAAGGAGGATTTCCGATTGTTGGTGAGTTGAAGCTCAGGCAGTCAAAATTTGAGAGTTCAAGCCTCATGCACCAGTAGGGTAATGCATTTGCATATTAATCCTCAGTGGATTGTAAACCAGGCATTTGACTTGCTCAGAGTCTGCCTGTAATCCTGCATAATCTGCATACAGTAACTTTGTTGATCTGTTCCTTCCGACTTGTTTGAGAATGTAGTCCAGTGTGACTGACAATGAGTTCAGAGCTGAACCTGATGCACACCCACTCTCATTGGGACCCCGGTGTGAGACCAAAAATTGTTTTTACTTGAGTTCTTGGGTCTTTGTACAACTTCTGCTCTGACTCTACCAATGTTTCTGGGATATCTACCACCTCAGGACTGTATGAATCAGGTTTCTTGGGACCTTGTCATATGCTTTCTCCAAGTTGATGAATGACCAGTTGGACTCTTTCCTCATCTCAAGCTTATTCTCATCTCTCTGTCTCATTGCAAATTTTCAAATGTCAGGTCAGTTCTGATGTATCCTGATCTGAATCCAATCTGCTCATCTTATTTCTATTACTCTGCATATTAATTTATCAATCACCCGCTCCAGAACATTCATTCAGTACGAAAGGAGTCTGATCGTCTATACTGCCCTCAGTTGTGAATGTCCCATTTGCTCTTGAAGAGTGACACTTGTATACTTATTCTCCAGTCATCTAGGATACTCCTTTCTCTCCGTTCTGATGTGAGTTCCATCAGGAGCCATTTCTCTCCAGCTCACCCAACATTTTTATCATATCTGCTGTGACCTCATCTGAGCCTGCTGCTTTCCCTGATTTCATTTTCTTTAGTGTTGTTCTGACTTCTTCAGTGGTGGGCTTTTCAGTGGTGGTCCCCTCTTCTTCATTCATCGTAGGCTGTGTTGGGGCAGTACTGCTTCTGTAGAGCTTTTCTCATTCAGAAGCTGCTTTATTTCCTCCTACCATCTGCCTTGGAAGGTTTGTGGACTGTTGAACAGGTTGTTACTTGCATCTCCTGTGAATGGTGTCAGACTTTCTTCTTTTATCTTTCTGTTTTTGCCTTGCAACCTGACATAGTTTCTTTATACCATCTACTGTGTCACTTTCCAGAAGCTAGTAGAGTGCCTCTGATACCATGTTCTTTGCTATTGCAACTTCTCTCTTAGCCTCTTTGTTAGTCAACCAGTATTAGGTTCATAGGTCTTTACTAGGCTAATGACCACAAGGGCCTTTTTAAGCCTAGCCATGCACCCCATATCTCTGACAAGTTCTGATGCCCTTCATAAGTATAAGCAGAGGCCTGGGCAATAAACTATTTACAGGTTGCCTGCTCCCAGTTGAGACATAGGTGCCAAACTAGAGATGAATTTCTGGTTCCTCATCCAATTGTCCAAGTTGCACTTGAATTGGGTTAGGGAGGAACTCTGTTCCATAGACAGAGTAGTCTCTGAGATACATACCTGTCTCTCCAGCAGGTTCAATTTATATCACAGGCAAGGTTTAAGTCTTTAGAATGGGTAATTCTGGTGCTGTTTGTTTTGTGGATATGCAGGAGGTCCATCAGAGTGGGGTCTGACAATGTTTTGTATGCCAGGCAAAACTCTCCCTGCAAAAGCCTGTAGGAGACAGTCTACAGGGATAGGGCCTTGAGGCAGTCTGCGTAGGACATTTTACTTTTGCTCTAATGTGTTTCAGTGAGGAATCTCTGTAGACGTTCCAGTTGTTGGATATGCCTGGTTAGGTATATGTCAAAGGGGGCATTGCACTCAATGACAGGTCTGATGAATGCCAAATACAGTGAAATAATGACTTATTTGGACTTAGATGCCATACCTTTGTTTATAAGTGGTGCAACCACATAATGGTCAAAGACTAGGTTACTGTCTATGTGTGTCCCTAAGTCCCTGACTACTGGGTCAACTCTAAGGGGTTTGTTGCCAATATGATAGTTACCAGGGATGGGTGACTTCCCAAAGGATACTATTATACATTATTTGGCATTCAGTTTTAGTCCATTGCTCT
Organism: Protopterus annectens; assembly: GCF_019279795.1. Classification (NCBI taxonomy): domain Eukaryota; kingdom Metazoa; phylum Chordata; order Ceratodontiformes; family Protopteridae; genus Protopterus; species Protopterus annectens. The sequence goes on from NC_056726.1 coordinate 1,913,486,149, forward strand.
GACATTAGTTGTTTGCCTGTGTCAGCCCCTTTTTGACAAAATTTCTGTCAATGTGGAATTCAGTGACAACTCCTAATTTGCAATCATCTGCAAATTTAGTTGGCCAGAGACTACTGACATTGGCCTTGACTTCTGAGAAGTAAATTCCAAAAAGGAGCAGTCCAAGGACTGATCCCTGAGAGACTCCACTTGTGACTGGCCTCCTTGTAGAGGTGGACTCCCCAATTCTAACTTCCTGAGTCCTGTCTGTCAGCCAGTTGGCTATCCACCAGGTGACATATGAGTTTGTACCTAACCTCTTGAGTTTGTCAACAATGCTCGAGTGGGGTATTGTGTCAAATGCCTTGGCCAGGTCAAGGTAGGCAATGTGAACCATTTTTCCCTCATACATTGCTTTGGTTACCTTCTCACAGAAGTCCACCAGGTTGAGTAGGCATGATGTGCCCATAATGAAACCAAACTGGGTTGGGTCCAGTGTCTGGAGGTTTACTATATCTCTATTGATCATCTCCATGACAATTCCTTCCATGGCTTTACATATAAGACTAGTGAGACATATGGGTCTGTAGTTCCAGGGTCTGTAGATGGCCCACCTTTGTGCAGAGGGATGGCTGTTGCCATTCTCCATTCATGAGGCTTGAAGCCTGTTTGCAGGCTACAGTTAAATAGTAATTCCAGAGGCTCTGATAGGGCATGTAGAAGGCATCCTGGGATATTGTCTGAGCCCATTGATGCAGTGTTCTTGGTCTTAGAGAGAGCATGAAGGATCTGTTCCCTAGTGATAGTAGGGGGAGTTACATTTGATGGTATTCCTTCCTAGCCTAGTCTGTCTATACTATTTCTCATTTCTTTTTGCACTCCTTCTTTCTTTTTTTGACTTCACAGAGTTCTACATTTACCACCAGCTTTCCTTATGTATCTTATTTTGTTACCTAGCTTAGCGTCATATCTGTTCTTTAGTCCTCACACATTCTGTTTTGAGGTGTTGCCATAGTTCTTCAATTCCACCTATTTCCTCTTCTTCCTGGGGTGCTAGAGCCTGAGTAATTCATTCAACAGATGTCCTTTCTCACCAGTCGTCTTCCAGGTCTTCAGCCTGGTCACTGTTGACCTTAGAGCCTTCCCTGACCACTGCTTGCAGCTGATATTGGCAACAAGTGATTTATGCTATGGGCCAACTGTTTCACTGAGGGTGACTTTGCAATAATTGATTCTACATCACTGCTCTTTCCTTACTAGGAAGTCTTCCTGAGTTGCATCTTGGCCACTCTTGTATGTGATCTTGTGATTGTTTCTCTTGCTCAGCCATGCGTTGGTCACCATCAAGCCATTTGTCAGACAAAAGTCTAGAATGGCCTCTCCTTTTTTCCTGCTGCCCCGCCCATGTGGTTATGTGGTTTCAGGCAGTCCTTATATCATGTTCTGTCTGTCCTAAGATGACACAATTTGTTGGTCATAAACTGAGAAGTTATGTGTTAATAATTGGCAGAGTAATGCATTTTAGATTGGTGCTGCATAAAATTTGTATCCAAGAAGAAATATTAGTGAGAGTACATTGTTCAACAGTCTGTCTTAAGTTAGGAATTCAGAGAAATAATAATACATGTTACTAAGCATAGTTTTATGGCACTATTTTTGTATGATTGTAATCAATTGTTTTAGGTTGTCTGAGAAAGTTAAGTCTGTATGTGCACATTGGTAACCCATTGAGCTTGTGCCATTTTTTCCTCACTCACAAACATACTTATGTTCACAAACAGCATTTGTTTCCACTTTAACACAGTTACATTGTACTGGCAGATGTTTGGTCATTTTTGCACAGCATGCCATTTTTTTATAATTTTCTAAGCAAGCAAGTCCTATAAATGAATGTGGTATTGGTATATATGCAGTGTCATTGTCATAGGGAATATTCAGGAGCTCCAGGAAGAAAGGGAAATTAGATTGAAGTTATTTCTTAATGTTCATGCATGCTATATATTTATACTAGGTGAGTGTGACGGTGCTAAATCATCTGTACAGCCTTGAGGATTACATTTATTTAAATTATACTGATGTACAGCAGTGCTATCACTGAATGTGCAGATGGTTTGTCTGTCAGAGACACATCTATTCCCTCCACTGACCCATGAGTACATCTGTATGTAGCAGCAACACCTCTTCCCAATCCTTTGCTTTGCTGTACATTTATCCAGTAGATATGCGTGGAATCTTTTGTTTATTTTTTAATTACTACCTGCTTTAAGTGTCTATGTGCATGCATTGCATAATGTCAGTGTCAAAGGGGATTCTCACAAGTCACAGAAAAGCATCTTACTTACATTAGAGATATTAATTCAGCATTTATGCTTGTCCATGGTACTGATAGGTGCTATTCTATTTGTATTTTCAACATGAAAGAAACATTTATTTAGTTAATAGTTTTTTTCAGTGCTTACATAAAGAAGCACTAGGTTATCAGCATGCACATTATTGCAAGCCTAGCCAATAACGAGAGGTTAGAATCAAACCCTGTACCTAATATATGTGTGTGGGGAAGAGCTTAACCATTACTCTAACTCCTTCCAAATAGCAGTGGCTGCTGTACCTATTTTACTGTGGGATTATAATATTCATTTCTTTAACCAGATAGTCCCACTGGACACACAGTACCCTTTCTGTGGCAACCTGGGAGTAATGCCTGGTTAAGTAACTTACTCAAGGTCTCACAGAAGACAAATGACAGCTGAGGAAATCAAACCCTGTGCTATGGGAACTATATCTCACAACCTTAACCCTCTGTGCCAACTGAAGCATACGGGTTAAGCAGCTTGCTAGTTGCACATTGCAGTACTTTATCTAAGGTGGGGAGGAAGGTGTAGCTGCTCCAGGTGCTAGCTGTTCAAAGGCATGATTGCCAGTGTAACAGAATTGACAACTGGCACAAGTGCAGTACTGACAGTCATTTAAACAGCCACAGATGGTATAATCAAAAGAATGTTAATGTGAGATTGTGTTAGTAACTGTAGCAAACAGCTAGCATAAGATGTTCACCACAGCAATTTGTATCAATTTTTTTTCTTTAATCCTAAACTCTGAGTTGAGGAGAGCTGTCAGCCTGTGGACTGTCAAGGTCACAGTTGATGTAGTTATGTCTCTGATGCAGTTATCCATGACACTGGTTCATGAGTGCATGTGTACATGCATGCAGCATACTTTTGCCCTTTTACTCCCCTATCATGCCCTTCCATGTGCTAAACCATCTGCACATTTTATAGGATTTAAATCTTTTTTTTTTGTGGCAAGACACATATGACTTATGCATACTTGTAGTATTCCAGATGTCTTCACCAATTCCTTGTAGACAAGCTCTTTTTGTATTTAGTGCCCAGGGGGGCTTTACTAGTCCTATGAAAACAATGTACTTTTATAAATTGTGGCTTTTCGCTGTGCATTCACATGCTTGGAATTTATAGATGATAAGCCATCCATGCATTCCATAAGTATGTTGTTTTCTTTAACAGGTGGATGCCTCCTTTATATGTGCAGTCATATAATGTAGTTCATATTGATTAAGAAAATGTTATACTTTGGTTATTAATAAACTTAGATAATAGAAGGAAACATAACAAAGTTGTTTAAAATTGACTTTCTAAGTTCCATTTCAGTTTATATATTAGAAGAAAGAAAATTGAAGATTTCAGGTTACTGGCCCATCTCCTGTACTAATCTTCTTCGAGAGCGATGGCTAGAACATAATATAAGTGTCTGTTTCCCCAATGAAACCTTGACTAACAATATGCTGAAGAACCAAAGCCCCGAAATAAATGCTCATAACACTGAAATGCTTAAATCTCCAACTATAAATGATTTTTCCCCTGCACCCCCATCTGGGGTGGGGGCAAACCCTCTATACCTTCCAAACTAATGACTTCACATCTCACAGTTCATGACCTTAGTTTCTGTTATAATCAGGTGTTAACCTGTGTGTACATTTTGGAGGACACTAAAGTTCTGCAATCATTGTTTATGTATGTGGGTGAAATACTCTACCAGTATACCCTACAATGATCCAAAATTACATATGTGCACACACAAGCAGTCCCTCATGGTATCCCACCAGGTACAAACCCATCTGACAGTTTCATAATAGTGGAATTTTTTGTAGACAGTAACTTCCACAAGTCTACATGCACATGGCTTATATGCACATTGTGATTACCAGAGGGGATGCCCACCCCCAAGCTACTGGAAGACACAGTAATTGTGTAAGAGAGGTAACTCTTCACCAGTCAGGCCTACTTGTGGTACTGACAGGGGCTAGACTACCATTTGTGAATTCAATAAAGTAAGTGAATATCTTTTACTCTGTATACATGGATTAAACATTCTTAATAGTTTCTCACACTTAATGTCTCAAAAAAAAATCTCAAGTTCTATTTTCCCATCATTTTATGACCTCTTTCCCTTTTCCTTATAAGCTTTCTTGAGAGGAGACCTGTCCATACTACCTGGAGACTGATCTACTTACTATGTACCGACTTCAGTAACAAAGCAGTGGATGCAACTGGAGCTTATAGCTGAAATTCAGGCACACACTATCCATTACAGACCTAGGATTGCTTACCCATTTATTGTCAACAGTAGTACTCCTAAACCTCAACAAATCTGCTACAACAGGTTTCAATGTTATTAAACCATTTGCTTTTGCAATCCAGAGGCAAGTGATGGGATACATGTAGGACCTTACACAGCACTACTGACTGCATTATCTTGCAAACCAAAACAGACATTTTGGCAATCCCACTTACTCTATTACCTGGATAAATTCTGATACAACTCTGCATAATTATTCTGATCAATTCCTTCTAGGTCACCCCCCTCCCCCGAAAAAAAAAAAAACTCTGAAGGCCAGATATTTCATACCCACACCCCTAACAGTCAGATAACTGCAAACAGGCTCTAGCACCTTTCTGAATCAAAGGGGGAGTTTTTTTCTTTAAGGTATATCAGAGCTCTGACACAGTCCAAAAGGTCTTAGCACTATATTATATTCCCAACAAGGCAAGCTCTAGGTGGTCCATTACTAACTTGAAATTAGCTGGGAAAAAATTCTTAAGAATTTGCAAGTTCCTTTTATACACTTCCAAAAAAAAAAAAAAAACTCCAGGGCCTTTATGCTTTTACCTCATTTCCTAGAAGTAATAGGTTGAGCTTGTTGCACTTCCATCTCTACAGTAATTTCTCCTAACATGATGCTATTAACCAGAAATTTGTTTCTGGGGTCCTATTACAAGACTTCAGCCTATATGCTAAATTTAGTCCAAGACTAATTTTCATTATAACTTTAAACAGAAACCCTGACCTGTGGTACCAAATGTCTTGGGAATAATGAAGAGAATGATGCCTGCCTTGGTTCAATTCCTTGTTATACACTTCATCAATGAATTGCCTTAAACTATATTGTCTCCTTTATAGTCTCCCCTTTCATGAAACCCTTTAGATCTCTACCCAGTAACGCTGGAATCTTGGGTTCCCATGCACCAGAAAACTTGCCACTAGCTTGACATCCACATGTATCAACAAAATATGACAAAAATTAAATATTTTCATGAATTCTCCATTTGAATTACTGCTACCTGACTCCAGTAAATGGTTCAGGTAGGGTACCTGTAAGTTTTACCTCATTAAAATTTTATCATAAAGCTATAATGTTTCAAGGAGCTGTCATTAAATTCTGTTTAAGAATTCCCTTAGGAAACAATCTTCCCTTACCACTTTTCTCAATTCCATCTTGTGTAAGGAGTTCTTAAGCTCACAATATCCTATTGCCCTAGCCAGTTCAGTACCCTATCCACAAATTCAGCCCTATAATTTATCTTATACACCTGCGAACAAAAAACCCTGCATGTGCTCAAGTAGTCCCTCAAATTAGGCATAGCTATCTGTTTTCTTTCATTTTTCATTCTAACAGTATATCTGTCCTTTCCCATACACCCACCAAAATTATTCTTGAGTAACCTCCCCTGTTCTGTTTTCTGTAGTTTTTGACTCATCAATTCTAGCATATAGAGACTAACTCTACATTTCCAGCACTTTTCCTTTTGAGGATTTTAATAACACTCCTTTATAGGTATGATGAAAGATTCACAGAGTAATATGATTGCTCATGCTAAGTAACCGAACATCATAAAATGAATGTCAGTCAAACCTTAAATATCATAGGCTTTGGCACATATAGTAGGTATACCTGCCAGTGTGGGAGGAAGAAGGAATCTTTATTTGATCCCTCTGGCATAACACTTATCCCTGAAGATATTATAGCAGTATTAGTACTCACTTAGTACTCTCACCCACTTATCTAAACTGAGCTCCAATCAGAAACTACTACCATGGTACATTATACTATTTTAAATATGAAACACTAATCAAGCTGTTTTAAAGCATAAAACAGACCATCTAATTTTGCACAATTGATGCTCAGTGATCCATGCTATGCATTTATGACAAATATTTTTTCCTTACTTAATTATCTTATGTTTTGATATTGAAGGCTAAAAAAATCACATTTCATTTTTTTAATTACATCTTGTGTTTTACTGCAATCTAATGTATTTTTCTAATCACTTTTCAGATAGATGTATATACTATACACTGTTGCTTAGCAATGTGGGCATAGCTAAGTTATCATGGATAAGCCCACCTGCCCAGATAATTAAATAAGTACAAACATAAACAAACTTGTTCTAAAACATACTTTATGCACATAATTGACACAAGTATGTCCACAATTGTAAAAACAACACATCCAGTATTGTAAAAAAAAATTCTACTGTTTCATAAGGATTTGGTCTGCATTTAAAAAAAAATGCTTCGTTTTTTTCTACCTGCTCACATAAAATGTTATTTTCTTCCCATCTTAACCTGCATTTTTTATCAGTTTTCTGTGATAAATATTCACAACTTTATTGAAAAATATGAGTGTCCTGACACTTTTTTTGTGAATGAGCTAATATAAACTGATACCTCAAGATTTAACAATCTCTGTGGGGTAATTATTTCTGCATTTGCTCCTACTTAACTCATCACATATGTTCATTATTTTAAACAACTAATAAACATTTTACTTTGAAAATACAGTACATCACATGTATTGAAAGAATAACTGCGATACTGATCAGTGGAACCTTTTGTACATAGGATTGTCTCTTCACTACTTTTAAACTGTCTCTGCACAATTCCCTATGTAGAGTATATGGCATGCTTTTGTATTTGATAATTTCATTTGGTTTGTGTTATCTTTCTCTTGAAAAACATCCATAAAATGTTGCCAGAATGGCCATATCTATCCGGGTCTCTATTATAACATCAAAGTCTTAAAACTTTGAATCTTATAATATTGAACCCTATGCACCGAACGCCGAAAATAGCAAAGCTGCAGAATATAGAAAACTTTCCTAGGGAAAGTATTCGGTGGGCCGATTCTGCAGCTTTGTTATTTCCTCGACTGTGGAGTGAAGGTTACGGACCGGGTTAAGGTAAGGGTGCGAATGAAGGTGAGTGTGCGATAAGGACCGTAGGGTTAGGGAGCGGGTAAGGTGAGTGTGCGATAGGGACTTTAGGGTTAGGGAGTGGGTAAGGTGAGTGTGCGATAGGGACTTTAGGGTTAGGGAGTGGGTAAGGTGAGTGTGCGATAGGGACTTTAGGGTTAGGGAGCAGGTAAGGTGAGTGTGCAATAGTTAGGGACCTTAGGCTTAGGGTTGGGTTAAGGTAAGTGGATAGCTAGTAGTGTATGTATGGTTTTGTGAAGTGTATGTGTGTGGATTATTTATTTTGGTGTGCTTGTGTTGTATGTTTGTCGGAACAGCAATTTTTTTCCCTGGGAAAAAAATTTGCTATTCTGACTGTTCGATATTCTAGTGCTTCGATCAAATGGGTTCGATATTATAACATTCAAAGTTTTAAGACTTCCATGGTATAATATAGACCCTATCTATCCAGTCAGAAATACAAGGTGGATGCATGTGCATTGTCTTAGGATGGAAACAAATATCCTCATACTTATACAATGATCTGAAAACACATTTGCAACAGGCAAAATAATTACAGCCATGCATTTATAGTGATAATTAAATTAAATCACTCGTGTGCCACTCTATAAGACACTCAATGACCAAAGCCCAACCAGGCAGTATCCATATGTGTGGAAAGTGCAGGACTTAGAAAGAGAACCAATGAGACCAATAACCACAAGGAGCACATAACTTAAACAGTTATCTGAAGATCATTCAGTCATCCCAAGTGATTTATCAGATGTACCAAAATCATTCACCACATGAACTTAATGATTCCATGAAAATTTCTCAGCCAACGCCAGTAGCTGAAAGGATTTACAAATCTCACTCTTAAATCTTAGCCACAACCCGCCCACTATACCCAACAGGAGTGAAAGAGGTCTGATCAATTATAGGGGGCCAGGAATTCTAAACCCATCCCCCCCCTCCCACTGGACCCCTTTGAAAATGTAACTTTCCAAGCCTACCCTTTCACCTTAGGAGGATGACCCATTACCCCTCACCCAATTACATATGTCAATTTTTTCAATATGCCCCTTTTTGGTTGCTTATGAACAATCACTTTCCAAGTTCCAATAAATTAACCCCATCACTTCTGTACAACTCTGGAGATTTTACACTGATATCTAAATGCTGTGGCATAGTTCCTCCAACTTATCATATTAGTTGCCTAACAGGCTTTTTTAACAAAATCCTAAACTTCTCATTTTTTTATGCTTATAGTGCCTCATCACTTCTGTCCCTGTATAGTGTTTGACCAGGTCAACCTGATGTGGCCATCCAAGCAACGTCTTATGATACACTCATTTTTTCTTAAGGTGCAATAATGGGCAAACACTAATATTATTCCACCATACATGCAACACAATAATATTTAGTTCATGCAATTTTCTAGTGCATGTCTTGAAAACTCTCAACAGCTCTTTACATTGCATTTCTGTCATGTGTAATCACTATCTACAGGCTTTCTCCATGTTGAATCCCAGGTTGCAATTCTCTGCTACCCAAAGATCACATACCATATGATAAATATAGGACTATCTTGGCTTTCACATCTCCAATGGACCCACCTTGTTATCTGTGAAAGAAAATATTTGTTAGAACAAGTGAGACCTGATATAGCTTCTGTTCATATGTGATCTCCTTCCTATCTTTTTCTCAGATTCCCCTTTGGTATGTGCATATGTTGCTCCCCAATCTTAAAAGAAGGAGTTTTCAGACTCCTAGTGACGAATCTAACAGCTTTCAGGAATGTACTAAACAGGTAACTGAATAATGGGCAGCCATCTCCATGGCACAACAAAGAAGCCTCACATATCAATCCAGTGCCCTTAAATATTCCAATATATCCTATTACATTTCAGTTGTTGCTTGTGAGGCCCACAGTTTTTTCCTAATTCCCCACCCTTGTTGGTCTGTCTTACTCCTAATGACATAGAGCCGTACCCAACCATGTCATTCCTAAAGTACATGGCCTCACTATCTAGTGTGGCTTGTCCCAATTATTTTTCTAAAGTATCTCTGAGATCTGATATGCCACTATGATACCTTAAACTGCTGCAGTTCATATTCTGAGCTACAAATGCTTCCTCAAAAGGTTCATGAAATTGTTTATGCTCATAGACAGTGCTCTTTCTCTCCACTTCGTTCCATTTTGACCCACCATGCAGCATCTATTTAACTGTGAATGTTTGAACTATGCCTTGAAACTTTTGGGCCTTCTTATGCCAGCTGATTGCAATAACATGCTCTGTGAAACCACACTTTCTTTTAATGTAAGAATGAATCATAACAACTGAGCCACTGTCACCAGCCATTTAAATTCCCACTATTTATTATCCCTGGCTTTTTTAATGCATGCAATGCAGTTTCTGTAACATGACCTTACTGCTGGATGTAAATCTCTTTCTATATTAACTCAAATAATTTTACCATCATGCCTCACTAGTATTGTGGAATCCATCATGTCTCACTAGTGTTCTGGAATTTGCCTTGGTCATGTCACAGCTCTTAGTATCAGTCTTGTGAACCTGCCTCACTGAAAATGAAACATTGAAGCAAAAGCATTGTCTACACCTTGGATATACTGTGTCCCAAATCTAATACTGTGGAGCATTCAGCTTAACACCAATGCCATTATTATGTGTCTAATATTGCTGTTCCCCTACTGAATGATTACTCAGTAAACTAATCATCCCTGTATTGTATGTCCTAAATAAAATCTTCTTATTCTGTAAATCCTCTGTCCGATATGCTCTGGCATCATCAATGGAAATAACTAAATATAGCTCCATGATTGATGATGACCTGTTTTCTGCAAAAGAGATCCCCTACCAATAGTGTCTAAACCTTACGTTTCCTGCTGCATTTATATTCAACTGACAGTCCCAGTTAGAGGTCATTGATTACCAAGAAGAGATTCCAGTAAATGTTTTCCGAAACTCTTTTCATATACCTAAGTCTGCTTCACTGCTGATTTGATCAGAACTCAGTGGTGCAGTTCAGTACAAACCCTTTTATCTTCCACCACTAAATAAATAATTTCCTCACGGGAATAATGTTATATGAAAAATTCATCAAACCTTCTAACTTCTGTAACTCCCTTATGGTAATTTTGTCATTGATCTAGCTGCCTCATCCACCTCCAGAAGTTTCTACCTTGCTATTTAGCAAATGAACAAACCTTGCTTCTGTGTCAGTTTCAATACCCAGAAAGGCCAAGTAGATGGTTAGTCCAGCTGTCCTAGCATCAGCCAAGGTTGCCCAAAGTCTTCATTTAACCTCCTAAATTCCTGCAAACTTAATTCACACTTGCCAGATAGTGAAGGACTAACAAACAAGGAATCATCTGCATACCTCTCAACACAATAAATCTGGACAAAACTGTTAAATAAAATCAAGAGTTCAATACACAGGAGGTTCAGGTTCAAAAGTTTACTAGTGTACACCAGGAGGCAAAAAACGTACAAGAACAGAATTTTGTCTGACATGAAACAGGAAGTATACAATTTTATATAGTCTTTACATTCAAGCTGTGCCCACCTTACTGACGTGGTATGTCACAGGGCATCTACATCATTTTAGCTTACAATGTTCCATTCATTGATTAATGCTGATGCTGTATATTTTAAAAAAGTTTTCCTCTGGTAACAATACGGCCTTGCTATCCACCTGGTTAGACATAATGTCTTTCTGTAAAGTTACTTCTTCAAGGCTTCAAACTAGTCCGAATACAATAGCAGATTCAGTCTTTTAATACACTTCTTTGTTCCCTGTAACACTTTCCCAACAGCTGCATGTTATCTTAGTAACACATACACAAGGCCAAATCATCCCAGCAGGAAAGAGCAGAAGATTTCATTATTTCACATATTTAATTTCCTGACCCAGCAGATAATCACTTGTGAAAAGCATAAACATTAAGACTAGCTGAGCTGGCAGCTGCCAGGGTCAGAGGTCAACTTGCTACAAGCCACACTGCAGTTTCAAAACTACTTGCAATTACACATGAATTCAGCCTTTTTGTTATATCATTAATAGAATAAAATGCATTACATACTACTTTACTTTTAAACTAGCATTTCACATATATTTAAATGCATATTTTTCTAACAAAAACCTTAAATAATGGGGAGACAAAGGCCCAAAAATAGGGACAGATTTTAAATATTGCTTTTATAAACTTAGAAAGCAGCTAGAATAACAGGATTTTGGTCAGCATGCATTTTCTGAATGAAATTAAGTCTGAAGCACAAATATATGCCATTATTTAATGACTTCAGTACTCTGTGATTTGCCAGAAAACCACATATTTTATGAGGAACAGAGCAAATATTTGAGGGAAAAAGCTGGGCATTCTGTGAAAATCTGTACAGCTGAGAGGTAATGAGTCATCTTCTTAGGTTCATAGGTTCATAGGTTGGTACTAGGCTATCGGCCCTAAGGCCTATGCAAGCCTAGCCATAACAATTCCCTGGAAATTTTTTCCCACAATATTTAATTCTCTGGGCCCCTGCGTATAAACACTCTTCTGTTGCATGACCCACTGCAGGAAAGTGATAAATGTCTCAAAAATAGTACATGCTCCTACACAATACATTGCTATGAAATGTTTCCATAGTAATTACCTTCAACATTAAATCTCAAAAGCTCCTAGACTTTCTCATGAACTAGAGGAAATGGAAATATGGCTTCAATATTTGATCACTTCCACATGAAGATGCTCTGGAGGCTTCAGTAAGAAACCAGTATGAAAGTTCACTTGAAGTTGTAGAGAAAGGGAAGGTGCAGGAAACAGAGGCAACTCTAATGCAGTCAACGTTGTAGACTAATGGGCCAATGAATTCCCATATGAAAGAGCAATGGATGTCACAGGATGCAGCTGAAGAGAATATGTCACAAGAAGATGTCCTGGAACTTTGTGTAGAAATCCTGCAGGAAATTTAGAGCAAAGAATGTGACCCCAGTTTAGAAGAAAATGATCTAATGTAAGAGTTGTTTGATTTAATAGAGATGGGTAGACATATTAAGATCAATGAAATAAATATATAACAGAAAGTAAATAAGACCCACAATGTTAGAAGTCTGATAAAACAGACTATAAACAGACATTCATGTGATAGAAGTACACAGGATATATTACTGTGCATCTAAATTAATAAATGTGTCAAACAAAACTTGTTGGATAGTTATCTCCCAACAACTGTCCACCCTCAGCTGCTTGCAATAGCCAGATAGTCATGGACAGCACCCCCACCCCAAAGGCTACAGTTGAATAATTACAGCATCCTTCCTTGTCTTTTCATGCAGTGTAAGGTGTATTTACTTGTTCAATCTGTTATAATAGTCATGCTTGGTTGAAAATGTTTAATGTCTCTTCTCTGCTTGGCCATTATTTAGTGGTCTGGTTTTCAGCTGCTTTTACTAGAATCAAAAATAACCTCCACTGTACCTTATTCTTTCCCCTACACTTTGCTCTCTATAGCTACACGCTCCTCCTGCTGGCAGCCTGCTCTTTCTTAACTGCTCTTTCTAACTACTGCTTTTGTGTCTCTCCCTCTATAGGCAGTTCCATAGTGATTTGCTTCTTCCCTTTTCCAAGCCCTGAATTTATTACTGGTAACTAATGAACAAACAACTTCTACTTTGAGCATTAAAAGTGGTTATCTTTAAAAGTAGTTAAGAAAAATATTTTTTCCTTTTTACCAAACTGATTTTATCGAACTACCAATCTCACACATTGGTAGTTCACATATTCCTGACACACTTAAATCTTTTTTCACCTCAGTACTTCAATACAATTATATTTCTCATTCCTGTATAACTTTCAGGCTTACAGATGTTTTTTTTCCCACCCATGGCAGCTGTAGCACATTTTCAGCATGCTCCATTCCCCTACTCTACCACCTATTCCTCCTGCCTCCATTTCACCTAAACTTATGCCATCCCATTTCCACGCACTACAGCAAAACAACCAGCCAGATTCATTGAGACATCCAACCAGCTTACCTTCTTTACTTTCAAAATCATATCACATGTTCACCTAGCGCACGTCTCCCAATCTACTGCAAGAAACTCCAGCAAAGGTAGCATATAACTTCCACAGACATAATTCTATCTTCCCCTAACTTATGTATAATATGGTACTCCTCCAGTCTACTCTTATAATTATACTGAGCATATTCACCATTGCCACATCCTACTACACTCTCCTTCCCCCCATCACTATACTTTGCCCAACTCTATACTCCTAGTCTACAAATACCCACCAGCTACAAAAGTGGACACACAGTCTCTACCCATTAGAAAGACACATCCTCCTCAATAAAAACTACATTAAAGAGAACTACAAGAAGCATATATCAGTATCAGACCCAAGAGATAAATATAAAACATGGTAGAACTTCTTTCACCACACATCCACTTTCCCACTCTGGAAAAAGAAAAAGAGATTTAATATGGGGTAATATCTATGCAAAGGAGAAAGCAAAACTAATCAGTATAAAAAGAGCAGCACCAAATATATTTAAAGAGAAATACAGGCAAAGGAAACTGGACATGGAAAACTTTACAATACAAAAACTCAGAAGAAAAAGAGGAAAAGCAGAAAAGGAGATCAGTAATGGAGAAGTTAAAGAAATAGAAACTGAGGTCATAAAGTACCTCCTAAGTGAAGGATTCAGTGTAGAAAATCTAATTCAGAAAGCACCACAACAGGACAGAGCAATGGAACTTCAAATTAAGGGGAAACCAGTGGAATGGAAAGCAATTGGTCAGGTGCCGTATGAAGATATTTTGGACCCTTCCACAAAAAAGAAAAACAATATAAACATTTATTTGAAGCTGGACAGCAAGGGAAAGAACAGGAAACTGTGGAAACTCTAACACAGTTAATGTTGAGGAGTGATAGGTCAGCGAGCTCTCATATGACAGAGCAATGTATAGCACAGGATGAAATTGAAGAGAATGTGCCACAGGAAGATGCAACAGAACTTTCTATAGAATGCCCACAGGAAATGGAAAATAAAAAATGTGCCCTCAGTTTAGAAGAAAACAATCTAAGAGAAGAGTTGCTTGAATTAATAGAGCTAGATAGACATATTAAGATCAATGAAAGAAATAGACTGCAGAAGGTCAATAAAACCCAAAACAGAAGTTTGATAAAACAAATAAACACAGTCATTAGGACTGTCCATTGAGATGTGTGTGATATAACATAAGTAAACAGGATATGTTACTGTGCAGCTAAATCAGTAACTGATAAAGTTCTGCCACAAGAACACAGGGTAGCGAGGGGGGGAGGGGAGAAATCGAATACCATCATGAAAGTATCGAATAGAAAAAAACATAAAGCAGCTAAGACAAGAAGTGTCATTATTAGAAGAGTATAGAAGAGGGAACGGATCAACAAAAATATCCAGAAAGATAGACGTGATAAAAGCGATGCACAATATTAGAACAGATCAGGATCTATTGTGAACTATCACAAATGATAAACTAAAAATCTCAGCACAGGCAGAAAAACTTAGAAGATACATAGGCAAATATAAAGGAAAAGTACAAAATAAGCAATTTATTGATGACCCAAAAAAGTTTTATAGAGAATTGGGAACTAAGGTAAAAGGAATTGAAAGATCACCAAAAAAAGAAGAAATAGATAAATTTTGAAGAAGTATCTATGAAGATCCTGTGGAACATAACAAAGATGCTAAATGGATAGAAGACATAAAAGAAAGAATAAGAAGTTTAAAGGTACAGGATATGAAAGGGGATGAAGTAACGGCCAGAGAGATTGAAACAAAGTTAACAAAAACCTCTAATTGGAAAACCCCAGGCTTGGTTGCAGTACATAACATCTGAGTAAAAGTATTAACATCTTTGCATTTAACATCTTTGCATGAAGATTTAGCCATGAGTAAGAATTATTTATATGTGCACCTCGAACAGACACTAACCTGGCTAACAACAGGAAAAACAATGCTCCTATTTAAGAGCAAACCTGTAAGCTACCCTAAAAATTATAGACCAATAACTTGCCTTCTGACGATGAATAAACTATACACTGGAATTGATGCCAACAGAGTTTATAGTCATTTAGAAGAAAACTCAATTATGGCAATAATAGAAGGGCAATAAAGGACAATAATAGAAAGTCATATGGAACAAAGGATCATTTGTTGTTAAATAAAGTCATAGTGGAGAAATGCAAAAGGGGAAGAATTTAAGTATGGCATGGATTGACTACAAAAAAAAACAGTTGATAATATCCCACATTCATGGATAAAAGAGTACTTAAAAATGTATAAGATACACCCTACAATGATCGACTACATTGCAATAACCATGAAACAGTGGCAGACCACTTTATAATTAAGCAAAGATAAAGGATTAATCCTGGGATAAAAATCCAAAGGGGGATATTCCAGGGTGATTCTCTGTCACTGTTGCTCTTCTGCCTTGCCCTTAATCCATTAAGCTGTCTACTTAATAGCTTAGATCATGGCTATAATCTGGCTCCTAGAAAACAACAAAGTGCAAAGACATCTTGTCTTTGTTAATGATTTGAAACTGTATAGCTTATCAGATGAGGAAGTGAAAGCACAACTGCAAGTTGTCAAAACTTTTTCAGATGATATAAGAATGTCATTTGGTCTTGATAACTGTGCAAATGTAACCTTTAAAGCAGGAAAATTGCAGCACCAAGAAAACATCAGTTTGGGACAAGAATGTGATATAAAAGAACTTGAGCAAGAGGAGTGTACAAATATTTGGGAAATGATGAGGGATCAACAATAAGACACGAACAAATGTGAATAGAACTTAGTAAGGAGTACTGCAGAAGACTTAAATTAATCCTGAAAACAGCTTTGACATCTAGGAACAGAATCCAAGCTATAAACCAATTTGCTCTTCCTGTCCTAACTTACAGTTTTGGAGTGACTGAATGGCCCCAAATCATGCTGGATAGATTAGACAGGAAAACAAGAAGGATGCTTCATGCTCCCCAAATGATTTATAAAAATCAGTGCATACCAAGATTATATATTCCCCGTTCTGAAGGAGGGATGGGCCTCCTTGAACTTGATTACATGTATAGATCTGCAATCGTGGGACTCCACACATATCTGCTAACGTCACAAGACCCAAACATAGTGAAAGTTTTGAAACATGAGAAGAATAAATCTAAGATGACTTCCCTGCTTAGGCTAGCAGAAGCATATCGGCATCAAGCAAGAATGGAAACCAAACCACAACTGGATAAAAATCAGGCAGCAGCTGAATTTGACAAAAAACAAGCAACTGAATTTGACAAAAAAAAAAAACAAAAGAAAGAATATAAGGTGAAGGACCAGATGAGAAGACAAGAAATGTGGAAAAAGCGTAAATATAGTTGGAAGTAGAGAAAACTTCTGGAAGAACCTCATGTTGATCAGGAATGAATGCAGGAATGGTTAAGGAGAGGTGAATTTAAACCAAGAGATGAAAGGTTAATATTGGCAGCCCAAGATAGTGGGCTACATACACGCTGGTTTACAAAGTCCATTGAACATGTGGGAGAAACAGACAAATGTAGGTTTTGTAAAACAGAATTGGAGACGGTTGCGCACCTCATTGCTGGTTGTGACATACTAATGGCAGAAGGATTGTATACTGAAAGGTATAA
The DNA here is from genome assembly GCF_019279795.1 of Protopterus annectens. NCBI lineage: Eukaryota > Metazoa > Chordata > Ceratodontiformes > Protopteridae > Protopterus > Protopterus annectens. The sequence continues at coordinate 1,913,503,366 of NC_056726.1, forward strand.
TAATGTAGTGAGACTGTTGCACTGTGGATTGTGCAAACATTATGGTACTGAAGTGGCTGAAAGACACTGGAAAAATGAGCTACAAAGCGTCAAAGAAAATGATGGTCTACATTACATGGGATCACCCCTTACCAACAGTTCAAAAGATAGATGCTAGAAAACCAGATATAGTGGTTCAGGGAAAGAAGACAAAAGTAGCACTGATCATTGAAATTGCCACACCCAGTGACTACAGTGTCCTGCTTACAGAGAGACACAAAATTATAAGATATCAGGATTTGCACACAGAAATGAGAGCAATGTGGAAGCAATATATCCAGATAGTTCCAATAGTAGTAGCAGCAACGGGTCTTATAAAAAAGAGTCTGTAGTCCTACTTAAATATACTACAAATACATGTAACTCCATATGAATTGCAGAAGGAGTCATTACTGGGCACATTGTGGGTGTTGCGAAGAGCACTTTTGGCTGACATTAAAGAGGGAAATAATACTAATTTCTTGAAATTTAATCATACTTTGATTTAGGAAAGGGGTCCATTCCCATCATGATATTAGAAACTCAAAAGATATGGAGAAATTTAAAAAGGGAGAAATCCAACTAAACCCTGGACCATTCCTTCAAACAAACCAAACCCCATTTAACCCATCATCTCCTACCATAACCAGCACACAACCCACCCTAATCACAACCTGCTATTAATGCACATAGACCTCAAGTATCTACAACAAAATTGCAGCTGTCCATGCATGTATTGCATCTCACAACCCAGACATTCTAATCATCACTGAAACTTGGCAAAACCAAACACTAAAGAAAAAGAAGAAATCCTTCCCACAGGATACAATATAATAAGAAGAGTTCACAAAAAGCTGGAGGGGATGCAATACCCTTTAAAAACACACTAAACATCACCTGATACCCAATGGGTCACCCCAACTATCTTAACACAGAAATATCTATTACCCTGCTACACCGGAACAAGGAAAAACATATTTGCATTGCTGCCGTTATATATATATATATATATATATATATATATATATATATATATATATATATATATATATATATATATATGGTTCCCCTTCACAATCCCGAATTACTGAATGCTTGAAATTCAGTAACTCGAGACTGCAAAGTCAAAAATACAGAAGCGCGAATCTGCATAAGTGCGAATTCAAATATCTCAAATTCACGCTTAAGCATGTCAGCTACGGGATGGGAAGGGTGTGAGTTGGGATGTTTTACTGAAGTAAAGGTAAGTGAGTGTATGTGTGTGTTTTGTAAGTTGTGTGTGTGGGTTAGGGTAGGGAGGTGGGAGTATGAGTGTGAGTGTTGGATGTGTCTATGTATGTGTGATGTCTTTGTGTGTGTGCGAGGCAGTTTAAAATGTCTGTGTGGTGTTTTTTTTTTTTGTGTGTGTGTATTAGTGCAATCTCAGAGTTAGAATATATAAGTAGGGGGGTATGGGGGGTGGAGGGGGCATGCCCCCCTGCGTACATGTAGTGTAGGGCTTGTAGTTTATGTTATGTGGGTTGTATGGTGTGCGTGTTGTGTGGTGTATGCATTCTGTATGTTCGGGGTTTTTTGTTTTCGTGCTTGTGGGTTTCAAGAATTTTGTTGGTTCGACTTTATAATTTCGAGTTACTGAATTTCGAGCATTCAGTAATTCGATATTATGAAGGGGAACCGTATCTATATATATATATATATATATATATATATATATATATATATATATATATATATATATATATATATATATATATATATATATATATATATATATATATATATATATATATATATATTCTCTCCAGGCAATGACATTTTGATTCTCAAAAGCACCCTTTCATGGCTTTCTACTTGTGTAAGTAAAGAAACTATTTTACTTGGTCATGTGAATATAGATTATTTCCTTGTAAACACTGACTCCCCTGCCCTCTATATCAACCTATTCAATTTCACTCAAGTAATCACCACACCCACTAGAATAGACAGGCACAGCAACACTCAGTAGTACAATGGATCCTTACCACCTCACCTTCAAACATAAACACTTTTGGCTGTCTACCAGACAACATCAATGACCATCCCCCCACATTTATCACAAGACAAACCAATCACACCCCCAAATATGTAGTATTAAAACAATTGCATGCATTTTCATCTTTTAAAAAGACACCTTTCTAAACTACCTCTCCCAATATAATGAATACTCTAAAAAACCTTAATCATTTCAATAATACACTCCTTAACATTCTAAATGATTTAACTCCCATAATAACAAAAAGAATCAAAGCAAGGATGCTCCATGGCTCAACAAAGAAATTAAGCAGAGCATTCTAAAAAGGGACAAAACTTGGAAGACATGGAAAGGTCAAACTAGACAAAACTGCATTATGTCACTCACTTTATGGCAAACACCTCCATAATCCCAAGCAAATCTGGGCAACAATAAAACTCCTACTATACCTGGTCAAACCACCACCACATTCCTACTACAAACAATGACACTGACCCCATAGCAACCAAAATCAACACACACTTCATTCAATCTGTCCTGTCTCTACTAAAACCTAATCTACTCTTCCATCTCTCTGTCCCCACCAGCAATACTCACAATAACCCTGCCTTTTTTTCCCACCAAATACCTACTTCAGCTATCGAAAAGTACTTTCAAAAACTGAAAATCTCAGCACCAGCTGTTAATAAACTCCTACCTGAATACCTTAAGATAGCTGCGGACATCCTGGCATACCCCATCTCAATACTCATAAATAGATCTATAACAGAAAACTATATACCCACTATATGGAAAAATGATATATTATACCAGATGGCTCAGCCACAGACTGACCCATTAAAATTGTCCTCCCTCTGTCAAAAATCTTAGCAAGATGCAGAAACTCCCAAGTCTTTACACATCTCATAAACAACTATCTACTCTCCCCCACACAACATGACTTTTGACTACACCATAGCACATCAACAGCTGTGCTTAGTTTCTCAGAAACCACAAATACAAGCAGAAACAATGGTAACCTAATATCCTCCCTGTCCCTGGATTTGATAACAATGTTTGACACATTAGCCCTCCAACTCCTAATCAATGAACTGTCTTTCCTATCAATATCTAATAAAACTCTTACTTGGTTCTGTAGCTATGTCTACGAGAGACAACAGGCCATAAAATGGAATTAGGACCCATACCCCCTTCTTTCCTATTTCCATCGGTGCACCATAAGGGTCAGTTCAAGGCCCAGTCCTGCACAAAGCCAACAAACCTATCACCTTAGTACAATATGCCAATGATGCCACCATCCTCTCCTCAGCCTCAGCCCTTCCACTACTTTATCAAATGACTCAAGACTTCTTCACTTCCATAGAATCATGGCTAAAGGCTAATTAGCTAATGTTAAACATAAAAAAATGAGAGTTTTTCACACCCACATCTCATTCAACAGCAAGTACACATTTTAATATTACCTCAGCAAACATCACCACCATAGAAAGTGTAACAAATACCAAACCACTAGGAGTCATAATAGATAATAACCTAAAATGTGCACTGCATATCACCCAGGCCATCAAGAAAATTTGACTTCTTCTACTGAAACAAACCCTACCTCACATACTCCTCCAGAAATCCTTAGCATCATCCTACCTTCTCCTTTCCCTTGTCTATGCATCACCCATATTAACCAACATTCAAGTCACCCTATTAAATAAATTAGAGGAATGCTTTAACAAAATAATCAAAGTGTCAGGTAATGCATCCTATTGTATGCACTACTGCTTAACACTAATGGAGCTCAACTGGCTAGAACTACCTAATCACCTTATATTCACTCAACTTCAAATTGTCTGCAAAATAATACACAAACCACACACATGCCCTTCTCTACAAAATTTCTGCAAAACATTTTCAAGTACTATTCCTATTTCAAGTACCCTATTCCTTTTGTCTTCGCTCAGATAATCAGAGCCCACTAGCAACTTCCAAATCATGTAATACAGCTGTAGACTCACTGTACTCATCCTACATCACCAGATATTGGAACTCTCTAAAAATGATAGCCATGCATCTAACTTTAAGCACAACTTAAAACAGCAATTAAACTCCTCTTGGCTCTCTTCTTGTTCACATCATAACTACCAGATCTCAAGACTATCACCAGCCCCTAACTCTCCCACTCGCCTTTTGTAAATAATTAAAATAAATCCTATTTACAGTTATAACTATATACTGCTTTTTACCACTCCTTTGTAAATAAAATTTGTATATTGCTGTATATACAAATCATGTAATACAGCTGTATTTTTTAATTTTTAAATTAATTTTTAATTTCGCCCATTCCTGGCTGCTGTGCATCCTCGGCTGTGAGCGTGTCGCTCTCTTTTGCGCCCTGAATCTTTTCCCCGTGTTCTTGCCTGGGTGGATATTTTGGACCTAACTAGGGCCGTACACCCTATTACCAAAGGAATACTCTCTGCTGCTTCAGCTCCCTTTGAAGACAAGTAAACCCAAAAGACTCTATAAGAACATAAACTTTTGTGCCCTGAATCTTTTCCCCCTGTGTTCTTGCCTGGGTGGATATTTGGACCTAACTAGGGCCGTACACCCTATAACCAAAGGAATACTCTCTGCTGCTTCAGCTCCCTTTGAAGACAAGTAAACCCAAAAGACTCTATAAGAACATAAACTTTTGCGCCCTGAATCTTTTCCCCCTGTGTTCTTGCCTGGGTGGATATTTTGGACTTAACTAGGGCCGTACACCCTATTACCAAAGGAATACTCTCTGCTGCTTCAGCTCCCTTTGAAGACAAGTAAACCCAAAAGACTCTATAAGAACATAAAGTACGTACATCTGCTAAGCCAGTACTACTGTACTCTTGCTCTCCTAGCAGTAGCAGTATACTCCCTGTCAGGATTGCCAGCAGCCAAACCCCACTCTACTATACTCCTCCATCTTCCATACCTCTCACTGCTCTTTGCTACCATTACTCCCTTCTCCTTCCATCCCATTACCCCAGGTATTACACTGGTGAGCCTTGTATTCCTGCATACTCCACTAGTGAACACCCCTTCTCCATTCTTTCTGAGCTTAGGGCTTAACTCACAACTCTCCTTGTGCCAGAATAGAACTGACCCTAACTACTCCCTCATCCATACCTTTAGCCCACTCCTTACACTTTGTCCAGACCCACTCCACCTCACCTTCTACTACTTACACTTCACTTATATTGCTTCTCTGATAGTCTCGCTCCTCTTCTGCTCTTGGGCTCAGCTACCTTGTACTTCTCTGCACTCTACTTCCCTTCTTCTCCCTTCACTCTCCATTTTTCTTACTATCCCATTCCCACCTACACATCCTGTGTTTTCCTACTACATCTCCACCACTTGATCCCCTTGTATATACCTCTCTCTCTCTCTCTCCTCTCTCTCTATCATCCACTTCACATATCCTGCCCTTTCCTTCTCCTCTACACTTCCAATCCTCTCTCCCTTGCTCTTTCTCCACTCCTTGGTCTGCCCCCCCCCACATTGCAGTTGTGAATCTCGTCCTCTCTGTTTCCCGCCTGTATCCTACTCCTGCTCCCCCCCCCATCCGTTCCCAGAAGGTGATAAAGGTCCCTCCCCTTCCCTGGGTGCCATTTTTAATTTCGCCCGTTCCTGGCTGCTGTGCATCCTCGGCTGTGAGCGTGTCGCTCTGTAAGTTGAAACTTGTTTTAAGAGGGCTCCTGCTTTATCGTAAAGGTGCTGTGAACTGTATGAACCTGCTTGTTTTGTTGTCTTAGACTTGCTTTTTAGCCGATTTTCTGTTGTCGGTTTATACACTGATGTCACGCATATCTCTCAATTATGCTGCTGTATTGCACTTTGTAGACTGCATGGATGTAGCTGCGATGGTTTTGTTTAGCGACTGCCTTCCCAGGTAAAACGCTATCTCTGCTCCCTTGCTTTAGGTTTTGTCCACAGGCTGCATAGATAACTTACTAGAGGTTTTACCTTATTCAAAGGCTGTTTTGTTAATGTGAAATAAGCGACGGACTTATAACTGTTTTTACACTGCCTTATCAGTTGTCTGAAGGCTTATTTAGGTATTAGGTTTTGTCCAAAGGCTGCATAGATAACTTACTAGAGGTTTTACCTTATTCAAAGGCTGTTTTGTTAATGTGAAATACTTATAACTGTTTTTTACACTTGCGACTGCCTTATCAGTTGTCTGAAGGCTTATTTAGGTATTACTATGGGATGTTTTTACCATTTTGTTTCATTGGCTGTATGTTAGCTGTTTTGTTAATGTGAAATAAGTGACAGACTTATAAATGTTTTTTACACTTGCGACTGCCTTATCAGCTGTCTGAAGGCTTATTTAGTTATTACTATGGGGTGTTTTTTCCATTTTATTTCATTGGCTGTATGTTATCTGCCTTGCTTTTGTCCTTAAATGTTTTATTCAATCAGCGGCTGCCTTCCCAGGTGAAACGCTATCTCTGCTCCCTTGAATTAGGTTCGTCCTAAGGCTGCATAGAAAACTCTACTAGAGGTTTTATCCTTTCTTAAAAGCTGTTTTGTTAAATATTTGATAGCGACTGACTTGTGAATATTTGTTACACTTGCGACTGCTTTTACCAGTTGTCTGAAGGCTGTTCAGTCATTACTATGGGAGGTTTTGTTAAATATGGGCTGTTTTCTTAAATATTAGATAGCGACAGACTTGTGCATATTTGTTACACTTGCGACTGCTTTTACCAGTTGTCTGAAGGCTGTTTAGTCATTATTATGGGATGTTTTCACCACTTTGGTTCAATGGCTGTATGTTAGCTGTTAGCAGTTAGCGACTGTCTATAAATGTTTTTCACTAATCAACTGCCTTCCCAAATTGTACATACACACTAGTGTAACATACACTTAATAGCCTCCTCCCTACATAGCTATAGTAGTAGATACAGTTATAGTAGATAAAGTGCAATTTAAATGTTACTAACTGTGTTTTGTTCTCCATCTTTTCTCTCCTCCAGCTTTCTGAATCTTTTCCCGTGTTCTTGCCTGGGTGGATATTTTGGACCTAACTAGGGCCCTATTACCAAAGGAATACTCTCTGCTGCTTCAGCTCCCTTTGAAGACAAGTAAACCCAAAAGACTCTATAAGAACATAAAGTACGTACATCTGCTAAGCCAGTACTACTGTACTCTTGCTCTCCTAGCAGTAGCAGTATACTCCCTGTCAGGATTGCCAGCAGCCAAACCCCACTCTACTATACTCCTCCATCTTCCATACCTCTCACTGCTCTTTGCTACCATTACTCCCTTCTTCTTCCATCCCATTACCCCAGGTATTACACTGGTGAGCCTTGTATTCCTGCATACTCCACTAGTGAACACCCCTTCTCCATTCTTTCTGAGCTTAGGGCTTAACTCACAACTCTCCTTGTGCCAGAATAGAACTGACCCTAACTACTCCCTCATCCATACCTTTAGCCCACTCTACACTTTGTCCAGACCCACTCCACCTCACCTTCTACTACTTACACTTCACTTATATTGCTTCTCTGATAGTCTCTCGCCTCTTCTGCTCTTGTTAATCCTGTCTGCTCTCCTCATGGGCTCACTCCGCCCCCTACCCTGCCCCCAAATTCCACCCGCCCAGCACGCCTACATTTATCCCTCCAACATACCACTCCCACTTCCATTCTACTCCAATCAGTACTCAGTCCTCTGAACACACCTTCCTTCTTTCCGCCAAAACTAACTTCCTTTCTCATCCCCATTCTCATCTAATTAACCAATCCTACTCCTTTCCCTCTTCTAGACCACACCCCTCTATATCCAATACTACTGTCCTTCACTTCTAATATGTCATATACTCTCTCTATATAACACTATCTCCCTTACACCAACACCAATATCCTATCACTGTCCTACTGTTACCTTTCACAACATGCTCTCTAGATACTCCTCCATCTTCCCTTCACTATTACTTCTCCTCTCCTTATCTTACTTACACCATCTCTCCCAGCCTACTATTTGCTCCAACTCCTATTCCTTTCATATAACTAACCACCACAATTCACCTCCACTACAATCTTACCCCCCCATTTCTTCCTATCTTTATCACTCAGACAACCTTCTTCTATTTCGTTTCAAACTTATCCCACATCACACATTCCCAATTCCTATAGGAACTAGCAAATCCCTACATTTCACAATAAACCCCAATCTCACAACCCTCTTATCTATTAACCTAAACTATTACATACAACACCTGATCAGTACTCTCTTATCAGGTGACATCCATCCCAACCCAGGCCCTGACAATATAACCACCACAACTAAATCCTTACTATTCACTTCCTTAAACTCACAAAGTATCGTTAACAAAGTCCCCAACCTTCATGCTTGGCTTATATACAACAAACCTGACTTTTTAACTATTTCTGAAACCTGGTTGAAACCACATATTAAGGACTCTGAATTAGTTCCCCCAAACTACTCCATCATAAGAAAAGACAGACCTCTCAAAAAAGGCAGAGGAGTAGCCCTTATATATTCCTCCTCCCTAGTAGTTTCCCCATGCAACAAACCTATCCCACACTTCAACAATGCTGAACTTCTCCTTACTATATCTCAAATCAGTAACCACAAACAAATATGTATAGCTTCCCTCTATATCCCTCCAGGTGACAATATTTCTACACCTGAACTTATCCTTTCTTGGCTATCCAGTAACATTAGTAATGAAACCATAATCCTAGGAGACGTAAACATTAACTGGGCCCTTATCCAAGCTCCTTCAAACAACACTAATATCAACCTCTACCATTTCTCACAACTGATCAACTTGCCTACTCACCCAGCCAAAAATCCCTCTAATTGGAGTATACTGGACTGGATCCTAGTCTCCCACCCCCACTACTTCACCAAAAGTGGCATCCTTCCCGACCCACTAGGCGACCACTTACCCACCTTTACCCACCGACTTTCAACTAACCTTCAACGGACCCACAACTTCATTACTATCCGCAACCAGAAAAACTTCAACCCTATAACCTTTTCAAACTCACTTAATGCAGTAAACTGGGCTTGTCTAAAAACATTACCTCTAGACAACGCAGTCTCATACTTCAACTCCACATTCTTAAAATTACTTGACTCTCAAGCTCCCCTACAGACTAAGAGAATAAAGACTAAATCAGCCCCTTGGCTATCTAAAACTACTCTATCTTTCATGAGACAAAGAGACAAAGTGTGGGCACGCTACCAAAAACACAAGACAACCCCACTCCTCAACGAATACAAACTGCTCCGCAATAAAGCTAGAAAACTTATCTCTTCTGATCGAAAAAACTATTTCTCCACACTCCAAAACCAAAACAAAAACAACCCTCAAAAATTCTGGAAAGGAATCTCCACTCTCCTCCACCCCAGCAAACCAGATACTCCTACCCCAGATCCAAATGCTCCAGAACTAGATTTAGCCACCCAATTTAATTCCTTCTTTATTGACTCTATTTCAAAACTAACCTCCTCATTCTCTACCTCCTCCCAATCCACTAATTCCTCTACCTCCTCTTCCACACAAATTCTATCCTCACCCATACAACCCCAAAATTCAACACCACCCGACTGCACTATCTTCACTTTAAATCCCATTCCTACAACTACTATTAAGAAACTCCTCCAGAAATTAAAACCATGTACCAATGCTCCTGATAATATCCCTTCTTACTTTCTTAACATTGCTGCCGAAAGTCTGGCCTACCCTATTAGCATCCTAATCAACCGCTCCCTACTAGAAGGCACAGTTCCCCAAATTTGGAAACAAGCCTTTATTATACCATTACACAAAGGAGGTAACAATAATAACACTACCAATTTTAGACCCATAACCATCCTGTCCCCCATTTCAAAAATCCTTGAGAAATGTGTGCAAATCCAACTCCTTCCTCATCTCCTAGACAGCAACCTTATAACCCCCACGCAGCATGGCTTCAGACCTAATCATAGCACCATGACTGCCCTTCTCTCTTTCCTTGAAATAGTAAATAAAGCCAGAGACTCTGGACAAATTGTTTCCACCTTACTCCTTGATCTTTCCAAAGCCTTCGATACTATCTCTCACAGCCTGCTCTTAACTAAACTCTCCAAACTCTACCTATCCTCCTCCTCTCTGAACTGGTTCTCTAGTTATCTATCAAACAGAAATCAAGCTGTAAAATGGAAAAAAGCAACTTCCTCCTTCCTAAGCACCCCTACCGGAGTCCCACAAGGCTCCATATTGGGCCCTCTTCTATTCAACATCTTTATTAATGACTTCCACAAATCTATCCCTTTCTCTAGCATTATCCAATATGCATATGACTCCACTATCATCTGCTCTGCCTCTTCTATCTCCACCCTACAAAAACTTACTCAAGACGCCTTCTCTTCCACTGAGCAATGGATGCTTTGCAATCATCTAGCTCTCAATGCCACAAAGACCAAATTAATGTTATTTACTCCCTCCAAACTCCCTCCCCCCAACATAAACTCACTCTTAGTTACCAGTCAAAATAACTCTCCTCTTGAAATAGTGTCAGAGACCAAACCTCTTGGGGTCCACATTGACAACCAACTAAAATTTAGTTCCCACCTACAAAAGAACATCAAAAAAACACATCAAAAACTTGGCATGCTATATAGACAAAATGCCTACCTCACACCTACCACTAAAATCACTCTAGCTTCTTCCTTCCTCATTCCCTCCCTCCTCTATGGTGCCCTACTTACTAATCTTCAGTGCTCCTTAAAAAAAACAGCTCACCTCTTGCTATAACAAAATAGCTAGATTCGCTACCACCCATAAGTCTTCCACTCACCACTGTCTCTCCCTCCATAAACTAAAATGGTTAGAACTTCCCAACTATCTTGCTTATACTCAACTAACTCTAGCCCACAAGCTTATTCTAAACCCCTCCAACTGTCCCTCCCTCTCCTCTGCCTTTAAAATGCACCATCCAAATAGAGTTCTAAGGTCTAATAATCAAAATCTTCTAGAGGTCCACAAACCGAATCATCCCCCAGGCAAAAACCTCCTTTCCTTCAGCCTTGCTCGCCTCTGGAATTCCCTACCACCAAACATCCGCACTACCTCTAACCACTATACCTTCAAGAAAACACTTTTCTTACACCTAGAATCTCAATGGGAATGCTCTTGTACCCACCCCACATAACCAACTCTACCTTTCCCTGTACTAACATTCTACTCTATTCATCTACTATGTTCATTCATTAAAATGCTTTTATGTTTTGCTTTTTTCCTTCGTTAGCCTGTACCAAGATTGTCACTGACAAATGTTAAGTACATTTATGTTTTTGCTTATGTTTTGCTTATGTTCTTTTATAGTATGTACCTATATATTTACGGTCAATGTTATTGTAAATTGATTTTCTTTTTTGGAGCTTTTCTCCCCAGGACTCCATTGAAAATGGGTTCTTAAATGGCCCAATGGACTATCCTGGTAAACCAACTGCAATAAATAAATAAATAAATAAATAAATAAATATACAAATGCAAACTGTTTATTATTGTATAACATTCCTACAGAAATCAGACTATATTACTCTTTGTCTTGATTGCATTACCCACTGCATGATTATAAAACCCAATTTCTACTGTTAAGAAAGTGAAATTCTTTTTTCTCTGTAAATTTTTTATAATTTTTGTAACTTTAATGGAGTGGAGCTTTTATCCCTGGGCTTATGCTGAAAATGGTCAAAGTGTCCAGAAGGACTATCTCAATAAACAAAGGGCAATAAATAAATAAATAAGTGGGAATGACAATCAGACCAGAAGTAGACAAAAATCAGGCAGCAACTGAATGTGCTAAACAGCAAAAGAAAGAATATAAGGAAAAGTATCAGATGAGAAGGTAAAAATGTGGAAAAGGCATAAATATAGTAGCAAGTACAGAAAACTCCTGGAACAACCTCATGTCAATCAGGATCTGTTAAAGGAATGGTTAATGAGAGGTGAATTTAATCCAAAAGTTGAAAGGTTAATATTTGTGAAAAGTAGACTATTGAACATATGGGAGAAGCAAACAAATGCATGTTCTATAAAACAGAAGTAGAAACAGTCAAGCATCTTGCTGCTGGGTGTGCTACGCTAATGGCAGCGGGCCTGTATACTGAAATGCATAATAATGTGGCAAGACTGTTGCATTAGGTATTGTGCTAATGTTACAGTATGAAGTAGCTGAGAAGCATTGGAAACATCTGCCATAAAGCATTACAGAGAATGATGACATTTATATCACATGGGATCATCCATTATCAACACCTCAGAAAATAGTTGTGAGATATAGTAGTCAATGAAAAGAAGACAAAGGTAGGATTGGTAACTGAAATTGCTATACCCAGTGATTGCAGTGCCTTATGTACTGAGTGACACAAAGTCGTAAAATACCAGAATTTGTGGGCAAAAAGGAGGGCGGCATGTAAAATGGATACCCAGAGTTCCAATAGTAGTAGGAGCAATGGGTCTTATAAACAATAATTTACAGCTGTATTTACATATGCTATCAATACATGTAACTCCATATGAATTACAGAAGTCAGTTCTGGACACAATATGGGTGCTGCAAAGAGCACTTTTGGCTAACATCAAAGATTGAACAAATACTAATTCCATGAATTTTAATCATATTTTGACTTAGGAATGGGTTCCATTCCCATCATGGTAGTAGAAACAGAAAAAACTTGAAGAACTAATACTAAAATAAATTAGGATTCTGAAGTATCCATTACCATCAGAGCATGGTTGACAATTGCACCTTTTGGGGACTGCATGCAATAGATAAGTCTAGATTTCTCTGCTGTCTTTTTGGCACTAATATCAAAGAAGAGTCTCTTGAATTCTTGTATGGGGTTTATAAATGGCTCTGATACCCTTCCCTATTGTATTTGCTTGAACACATTATCCCATCTAGTTGTCTCCTAGCTTATTCTAGACTGACTGCCTTAAACATTTTCCACTGGCCAATAAACGGTATCCGAAATTCCTTGGTCAAATCCTACTCAAGTCCTCTTGCTGCTTCCTTATTTGGATGCACCTGCAGGCATGGAACCATTCTTTCTATTTTGACCAGGATAGGAAGTTGTTCTAAGATCTATCCTGTATTCTTCCCTATTATAGTGCAAGTACTATATAAATAATATGCCAGTACCAGCACTGAGCAAAAAAGCATTGTCCGTTACTGAAATTGAAGAAGTGAAAATTATTTTCTCCTTTGGAACACCTGTCTTGTTTACCTGCCATCTTTATCTGCCCAAATATTATTTGCCTTATGAGGAGATACAATCAGCTTTCTGTACTTCTCCCCCATAATCTGTGATCCATAGGTAATGCTGGCTAAATATGCATGCAATGCCTAAACTTCTCATCACATTCTAGTTACCAGCCAAATGACAAATATGCCTGTATCCTCATGATCAATGTTGATATGGCCATAACTCTGTCTTATAGAGAAGGTTTTGCTCACTCATAATCCAAGCATATACTGTAAACCCTACTAAACAATTCTCCCATGCATTAGATCAATAGCTTGTATCTAAATTCCACATCCTTTTTATCACACTTTCATATTTTAATTATTCTTCCTCAGTAAGCTGATTCAATAAGGAAAACAAGTACACAAATTCACCCTTCACCATCTGTTGCATCACCTTCTCCAACAAGTGTGTGCCTAAGAGTTCTGCATTCTATATCTACACAAAATTACATGTACTTGCCTCTTCCCATTTCCCTAACTAACCTCTTAATACAGTTTTCTCTGGCTCTACCGCTGTACCCTCATTTGGCATTTTGTATTTCAAATGATTAAATGAGTTGGTCAAGCTTCCTTTCAGTCCATCCTTACCTGCTCCTTTAATACCAGACTGACTCCTTCTTCTCTCCTGCCTTAAGCTCTGCATGAGTAGTTCCTGCTTGGCCGCTGGCCCTTCTTAGTTTTGTTTTATCAATGGCCTCCTCATATACTTGCATTTCTGTCAGTCCTTGTCTTTTATGGTTACTGCCACCACTCTCTCTCTCTCTCGTTCTCCCTATCTACCTTATCAGTCCCAATACTCTTGTCATTACCTTGTGTCTTCTTCCAAGCCTTACTAATGCCTTCTTCTACCACATCATTGAACAACTCACTTTGCCCAGCCTTTGCATCATCTCAAAATGTTAGTAGCACATTACCTTACCTTGCCCCAGCTCTGCTCTTATTGGTGTTAATCCTGATAGCCTCCTTTCTGTATCCAGCTGTTCAGCTGACACTGTCTTTTGTGACAAAATCTCTCCAATGTGCCTGTATCTGGAGTGCAAACTCCTCTATCATGGTATGGTGTTATGATACCAACTGGCCTTCATTGCAAACAGAAATACCATTGGCATCACATTTGGAACTGTAGTTTACCTCAGTAAATTCCATAATACTCCTTTTACATGTATGATTCAGCTACTTGCCCAGCTCCTATCCAATAACCCTTGGCATTCTTTTTTTTTTTTCATGATATACTGTTAATTTTCTCCTTTGCAATTAATTCCATCAGGTTATTGTTTCAACCACACTCTTGCAAGATTTACAGCTAGTTCAAGACCCAGATGAATTAATATGTACTGTCTTACAGCTCACCAAGCCATTCAACCCCTATCAGTGTTTTATTTATTTATTTTTTATTCATTTATTACATTTACTTACCAGGTAGTGTCCGACTGGGCCAGAAGCCCATTTTCAGTGGAGGCCTGGGAAGAAAAGCTCCACATGCAGCAACAAAGCTTATAATAATAATAATAGCTATTACAATACAGTAGTCAGCAGATAATACAAACAACAGTGTACACAAGTATGCAGAGTATCAGGTACAAGTCATTGTAAACTTACACAGAATACTAATTACAAAGACAGTGTGCACAAAAAATTCAGAGATAGCAAGAAGTATATTGACAGTGAGTTAGTTACTATTCCATATGTATGGCTGGAATCAAAAATTTCCTGTCCATCAGTAGAGTTTGAAGAGAGATGGAGGGAGTATCATTGGAGGTAAAGTAGAGGAATAAAGTATGGTACAGGGATGGAGGCAGAATTAGCCTAGTGAATGACAGAAGCAAAGCCAATGTTTGGCTAAGTAGTTCTTTAGGAGTTGTTTGACCTTGTGGTGGACAGGATTTTGTGTGATGGGCTGTGGAAGAGTGTTCCATAATTTGGCTATTTTGTGCGAGTAAAGGGAGTTGCCATGGTAGTTGGGAGTGGGAAACCTTTAGCATTAGCTTGTTGGAGAATCTGAGGGACCGGGTAGTGGTACTAAGTTGAACAAGGTTAGAGAGAGTGGGGCAGTTACTGGGTCAGTAGATTACTGGGCGGCGCAGTGGTGCAGCGGTTTTAACTGTGTCGCCAGCAAGCAGAGGTTCTCGGTTCGATTCGGCGCTGAGGTGGTGTCTGTGTGAGTTTGCATGTTCTCCCCTGTGTTCGGTGTTCCTCCGTACCTTCCAGGTTTCCTCCCACATTCTAAGCTTCTAAGCTGGAGTGTCTGCTCTCCTCCTTGCTGAAAAACACCACAAGACTTTCCTGGACTTTCCCGGTCAAGAAATGTTAAATAAAAAAATTATTTTGTGGGCCATGGCCATTTGGTTGAGTTACAGAAGATTAGGGAGTTCTAGCCAGTTGAGCTTGAAGAGGGCAGTGCAGTGGTGAGTCCTGTATAGCTGATTAGTGGCAAACTTGGCAATTTTGTTCTAGCAGGATTCAAGGTTATTGAGCTCAGTCTTAAATAGGTTTCTGAATATGTGAGTTTCATATAGGAGGGTGGAAAGCAGGTGTGACCAAACAGTGGTTAGTCTGACACACTGAGTAAGGTATGATTTAGCCCTAAATAGGGTGCCACATTTGGTATGGACTTTCTTGATAGTCAGAGAAATATGTTTGTCAAATTTTAGATTCTCAGCTATTGTGACACCTAGAAGTTTAGTCTGGTTAGTGTTTACAGCCTAGAAAAGTTTTCAGTTTTATCAAGTCAGCTGTATTTCACATACCCCCTGTGTGATATGGCACTCTCTACTCCCCATCCTTAACAACAGTTACAGCCATTGTGGCTATTACATGCAATGCATTCGGAGGCATAAACACAGTGACCAAAACAGAGGCACCTCATATCCTAAATTCTAACGCATAAATAATATTAGAGTACCAATGATCCAGTAAAGCTTTCTATATCTAGAATGATATACACTTATTATATAACCAGTTACCTGACTAGTGCTGCCAGATATGGGTTCAGCATGTAAACTGGTGTACAGCTTAAAGCCCTAGGCACATTCAACCATTTGAACCTTTCTGCATATCACTGCCACATTCTGCACCTCACTAGCATCAGTTTCTATAAAACTACGTAGATCGTTGATTTTTATGCATCCTTTGTTGACCTTGTTGATTCTAAGAGGCTAGTGACCTCTTTTCAGGGAAGACCCAAGGCAGCATTTATACTACTAGGTGAAATTTGGCCAGTGCATTAGGGAACTTCACCTATTCTTTTCAATGTGTTACTTGGAGCAAAATATTTAATTACATTTTGTTTAATGGAAAATGGATTTGGGCTTATATATTGTGGTTGTGGAAGAAGGAGTGGGGGTCAGTTATAGAAGAACAATGATGGTGATAATATAAGAACATGTAAGTATGTACCCGTAAATATGTATATTTTGTAAATATGTAAATTATTTTTTGTTTATGTTGTGTTAATTAAAAGACCCCTACTCTTTTCAATAGGTGCTGTGGGATTTTTTACATCCATCTCAACTACCAACAACTCAGGCAGATAGGACCTTGGTTTAACTTCTCAGCCAAAGGATAAATGTAGGCTATAGGCACTGCATGATATTTTACACGGGCCATGGCACCAAAAGGAAATGGCAATGCAGTGTTCCCCTTTCTAGAGTCAGAGGGATGAAATTAGTCTGTGTATAATAGAGTATAGCATCTGTTCACAATGACATATTAAGTATATGAATCATGAAAAAAATTTTTAAAATGTATAAATAAGGCAAGCCCAAGTACAGTTATAATGTTGACCCTTAAACTTTGCCATCTGAAAGGTGGATACCACATCAACTACCCTAAAATAAATAATAGAAATGCTTGACATTCCTAATGTCCAGAAAAAAATGTCCATTATAGTATCCTTACATAATATAAACCACAAATGTCAAATACCTAAAATATATACCACAGTATCTGAAAACGTTTTTTTAATAAAATATGAAATACTATATGAACAAATGCAAAATTACTACTGTAGACTAACCTAAAATATGTACCACACTATCTTAATTTTTTTCATAAAACACCCTGTTTAGTATGGGATAAAACAACATTAAGAAGATAGTAAAATAAACCATAAACTAAAGCACTCATCCCTTAGGATTTAGAGCTACAACACATTCCACCCGTCAAATCTAGTTTATACTACCCAGCTCAGTTGTACAGAACATATGTGACAGAAAATTCAAACTCTTACTCTTTCTCCCCAAAATTGTTAGTCATCTCAAATCTACTTTTCAAATAAAATCACTAAATCACACTCTCATAGTCGCTGACTCTAGTACTGAACTCCTTGGTATAACCATTGATGATCAGCTAAAATTCGACCTCCATATAAATAACTGTAACAGGAAAACCCATCAAAACTAGGACATCTCTACAGAAATAAAAAATTCCTAACCTCTGACTCTAGAACCACAATCACCCATGCTTATCACTTGCCATGCCTAACATACTGCTCCCAAATACTCATAAATCTTGGCTCCACCTTACTTGGCAAACTCGAATCAACCTATCACAAAATAGCCAGATTTGCTGCACAACAAACACTACAATTCTCACCACTGTATCTCTCTCAAACATCTAAACTGGCTTGAACTACCACACCTGCTACTCTTCTCTCAGCTCCAAATTATACACCATTATTTATTCACCATCCTACTGTCCAGCACTAGGCACCATAATCTCCTACTATGTCTCATCCAGACTACTCAGGAGCTCCACCCAAGACCCTTTACAAATCTACAAGCCCATGTCCAAAATGGGAGCCATTACATACAGCTACCATCCCTCTATGGTTTGGAACAAACTCCCACAAGAAGTTAGATCACTTCCGCATCCTAAAGTATTCAAACTAGCCACTAAAGAATACTTAAAAAGTCACTGGATTTGTACCTGTTCTCAGCCTCTTTGAATATACCTTCACTAAATAACAAACCTAACTTCCTCTGTCTTACCATAATTTCTTGTCCTCTATTCCAAAAAATTTACAACTTAAACTAGTCTAAGTCATCATTTTTTACCTAACACTGTCTCCTTTCCTTCTACAGCAGTATTCTTCATAAAATTTTAATAGAATTGTAACTGCATATATATGATAATTGTTCTACAAGTTTTTTATGAATGATTATAATGTTAACTGTGTTTGTAATGGTTATATTTTTTGTAACTATGTTTTGGAGCTTTTCTCCCCGGCCCTCTGCTGAAAAAGGGCTTTTGCTCAAACAATCCCAGTTAACAAATGTAAATTAAAATAAATCATAAATAAATAAATAAAATCGTCTTCTTCTCCATTCAGCTGCTCCTTTAGGAGTCACTACAGTGGAACATAGGTCCACAGAACAAGTGGCAGTAGGTAGAGTTTTATGGTGTCAAGTTGCCAGCGCAGCATCCACCCTTCCTCAGAAGGCACACACACGCACACCTAGGGCCAATTCAGAATGCCCACTCCACCTGCAGCATGTCTTGGGTTTGTGGTAGGAAATGGGAGCACCAGCAAGAAAGCCTCATGAACACAGAGAAGACATGCAGACTCTGCACGTAAGGCATCCCAGCAAGAATTTAACAGGAGAAACTCTTGTGAGGTGACAATGTTAATTTCTGCACCACAGTGCTACCCTAACATATGTAATTGAAAATAATTCAGAAAATAACAAGGTCACTCCCTCCCTGAATTTTTTTACATCTCTCTCTCTGTATATATATATCTATATATATATATATATATATATATATAGAGAGAGAGAGAGAGAGAGAGAGAAAACATGTCAGCTTGCTCTGCTATTAAACGAGACAGTTCAGCTAATGTGTAGCAACCATAAAATAGTATAAGCTTCCATTCATCAAAATAGGGTTTGCACCTTGTAGCTGTTCTGGTAATAGCTCCTATCCTACTCAAGAATGAATCTGCTCTAACCTCCATGAAAGGTTATCAGCTGTGACTCAAAAAAATATAAGCTCAATGTCTTGCTCACCAGTTTTGACAAATTACAAAAAACCCAACAGATTCTATCACCATGTGGAAAAGAAAATGCTTTCCTAAAATGCACCTTTTTACTTTCTTAATTAAACAATGCATATCAATGGTGTTGTGCAAATGTTATCATATACAGAAAGACTTGAATGTCAGATCACTTGATCACAGTGCTAGGAGGTCAAACCAGAAAAGCCTGAAGATACAGTGAATCCGAATGTGAAGTAGTCAATCTCCAAAGCTGTGACCAGTGTTACCCATACTTCACTTACCTGTATGTCACATGCTGTTTTGAGATGGTGCAGTCTATCATCATTGGCTCATGGTCTTGGTATACCCCCTCTTCTAGCTTTGCCATCATTCTGGTGTTCTTTTCTAGAAAGGGAACTACCCTAGTTGCCTACCTCATTTTATCTTTAACTCACCTTACTAGATACCCTTTTGTATTCTTCCTCATACTCTTATTCACCCATTTTCTCCTCTAAATGTTCCCCTTTATTACTACCATCCCATCCCACTTACTGTGCCTGCTATTGCCTTAGGCAATTCTGCTGAGCCAGCAATATCTTGGCCTACTTACATACAAACATGCATATATTAAAATATCCATATAACAGATACAATTTTTGACAGATTATTAATCCATGAAATATTTTGCAACCTTTCCTTATATAACCTGTGTTACAAGTGTAAATGTTATGACTGTGTGCAAAATAGAAAATGATTATCTATCATTGCAAACCTCTAAATAAAGCATCTGAGGCAAATGACAATAACACATTAAATAAGTTATTATTTTTGACATATACATTTCAGTGCAAAGTCCTCCTTTGAATGACAAATGTGGAGAAGCATGTTGATGAACTGACTTATGATAGACATTTCATTTTGCGGATTTGAGGAACTATGTGTGTATATGTATTTTTCTGTCTATCATATCTATCTAGCTGACTGTTATATATGATTACTGTACAGAATCCATTTCAAGGATCCATAAAAAATAGTTGTACCATAGAAAACCACATCCACTCCATATCTGAAAATTACTTAATTTCTGATATGTTGTTCTCTCAAACAGTGATGGAGAGTTGGGCTAAGAGCATGTTCCTTTACCACAGAATCAGAACATAGTTTTCATTGTGGTTTTCTTATTCTCTTTGTCAAGGTGACCTTCCTGTGAAATTGCAAGTATGTAGTGTTAAAAAAAATGATACAGTACTTCACATTCGCAGCAAGGAAAATTATTGTCCGGCATAAACCATTCATCCCTGGCTCTAGAAAATTCCATATGTTTGCATTAGGGTCATCAGTCCTTTCATTAACAGCATCAGTCCATTTCTTGCTTGACAATTTGGTATCAACTACAGATTGCTGGCAGTATTCT
This sequence comes from Protopterus annectens, assembly GCF_019279795.1. Lineage (NCBI taxonomy): Eukaryota > Metazoa > Chordata > Ceratodontiformes > Protopteridae > Protopterus > Protopterus annectens. The sequence continues at coordinate 1,913,524,077 of NC_056726.1, forward strand.
GTCAGATGTAATTATATAGGCAGTCTGAGTGAAAAAACTTGAAACAGTCTTACTCTAGCTGTAAATGGTATTTTGCAGCTACTTGAAGATTAAAAAATAGTGCTGCGACTGAATGAAAATGTGCACATACATAGTGTTATACCTAATAAAGCTGCTGCAGTTGCTTAACTTTTTTTTTTTTTTGAGTTTTTGATTAGGGACTGAATCTGTATATCATTAATTTGCATAATTTTAGCTGAACGTAAGCAACTAATTCAACATAATGAAATAACTACTGTTGATTTTATTTTATTCATACATTTATTGATGACATGGGAATAAACTTGAAAGGAAAATGTATTATTCTCTGTGGACAAAAACAAAACATAATTACAAAGATGTCTGTAACACTGCTGTATAACTAGATTTAACACATGAACATGTATTTGATTCTGTAGATATTGGAGATGAAAGAGAATCAGCTTGTTAGGCAATACACTCATAAACAGCAAAATGAAGCCAAAATAAGATCTAACACAAGTTAATAGTCACATTAACTGCCAAAAGGGCATATTCAGTACAAACTCTGCATTTTTATGTTTTCCAGACCTGCAGCAGGTAATATAGAAAAATAGCAATTAATGAAAATTACCTGAAAATGCAATGCTAGAGTGTTCTCTAAAAAATATTTTCTAATAAAACAAACCTGCAAAGATAAAAAGTGCAAATTCAAAAATTAGAACATTGGTAGGCTTAAAAAATGTGACACAAATAAGAATTTCCTAAAGTGCGCATACACATGCACATACACACACACACACACACACACACACACACACACACACACACACACACACACACACACACACACAAATACACACAAATACACACAAATACACACACACACACACACACACACACACACACACACACACACACACACACACACACACAAATACACGCACACATACACGCACACAAATACACACAAGTACACACACACACACACACACACACACACACACACACACACACACACACGCACACACACATACCGGCACTAAATAACACACAAATTCAGCATGACTTAAATAATATTGTACAAATGTATGTGAAAAATTCATAATGAAAATATGAAAAGATTTAATTTCTAGAAGAAACACCATTCAAAGGATGAAGTGGGCTATCATTTTATTGCATGGTTATTTATCTCTTTATCAAGGAAATTCATAGATTCACAGATTAATAGGTTTAGAGGTGATTACTAACTGAAAGACCACAGGGGGTCTTTTTATGCCTAACCATGCTTCCCAAATGTTTCTGACAATTCTTGATACTGTAGAGTTATTTTAAGGCATATTTTAAGGCTTGGGCATATGTGGTCAAGCATTCACATGCTGTCCCTGTCTAACAGAGACATAGGTACCAGATCAGGGGTAAATCTAATTTGCCATCAACTAGTGTAAGCTATGCTTGAATTGGTTTTAGGTAGAATTGTCATGTCAAATCTGTCAGCTACTCATTTGCAGATTGAGGAGGTGGAGAAGTATCAGTAAATCATGCATCAGTTTGGCTCTTGATCAGTGGAGGATGCAGGCATAATTTTTCGTCAAAAATGTAGTGCATTCAGATTCTGGGGTTAAAGATGACTTAAAAAAAGCAATAGCAAAGGAGTAGTCCAGCACTGCAAGGAAGAAAATGCAGTCTAGAATAAGAATTATATACAAGTTAAAATAATGAAACAAAGCAGTTTTTAAAAAGTATATCTTGCATTTGAAACCAAACTGCCAAAATAATAAACATACCTGAATATAGGCTGCTCTTGTTAAAGAATTCTCCAATAGCGTGAGGACAATTAAATAAAGGGCACTTTTTGTTTTATCTATTTTTGAACCAGGTAAGCTCTTTGGACAAAGTTTTCCTTTCCAGGGAGCACTGCCTGGTTAAGTGACTTCACTTCCTCAGAGTCATATAGTGGAGGTGGAAGGAATCAAAACCTGTACTATTAACTACAGGAAGCAGCTTGTCACAATTCAGTCTTCACACTCTCTGATGATGGTCAATTACACTGAGTTGTCAAACCAGTTTTTATTACATTTTTCTACTGGGTCAAATCCTATCACCCTCCCTTCCCCTTACACAAATGGGTTTATGTTAGTTTATCAAAATTTTACTTTGTCAAAATTCATATGGTTGAGACCACATGATTGGAATCTTAAAATATTGAAAACTAACTAATCAACTGAAATGGAATTGCATGGACATTGCAGTACAGTGGGGACTGGAGAAATGTGCCCTTTTCTCCACTGCACTGCAATATCAGAGTTAGTGTATAAAATTAGCAGGGGGTTTTGGGGTGCAGGGTCCTTGTCCCACCCACAGAAACTCCCAGCCGGAGATCAGGCTAGTGGCAGTTAAAGTACTTGCTTTTTCAAGAAAGTGACAGCAAACAGGTGTATTATGAGCTACTAGCACATGATCACCAGTATTAGACCATGATATGAGGAGTAGGGGTATGACCATCTTTCTGGCTGAAATGTTCAAACATTGCAAAATGTGTTGTACTGTATTAGAAATGGACAGATTTATTATAGCAATAACCCACGCCTGGGTGTGGGTAATGCTGGATTTACCGGTTGGCGGTCCCCAGGGCGAGGGCGGAGGACCAAAGCAAACCCAACCGTGGTCCAGCACCATACAAGTGGATGACATTATTTAAGAAAAAAATAATTACTTTTCTTAAATAATGGCCATCAGAGCTGTGGGCAAAACCTGTTTCGCTATATTTATGGGTTTTAACATACAAAAGACAAATAAAATAATAAGCAACGGAGATCGTTGTTTATTGTGTGTCCATGTTAAACCCACCATTTATATATATAAGAGAGTTTAAAAAAAAGAAAAGCAATGGAGATTGCAAGATCTCCGTTGCTTTTACATATGTGTATTGTTGTTAAAGGAGTTTAGACGCGGACAGCTTAAAAAAAAACGGAAAGATCTCCGTTTTTTTTCTGTGTCGCTATGTTAAACTCTTTAACATAGCGGATTTACAACGCACACGCTGGTTGGGCTGGCCAATCAGCGTTGTATAATTCTAGTTAATCACAAGCTCCACCAAAACAATTGTAGTGTAGAAAGAGAAATGTTTCTGCACCAATCTCTCTTTCTCGCGCTCTAGGGTTTTCTCTCTCTCTCTCTCTTTCTTTCTCTGTCTGTATAGATATATATATATATATATATATATATATATATATATATATATATATATATATATATATATGGGTTCACTACATATGACCGAAAGTTCATATGACCGAAGCCCATTTGACTGAGACCAAATGACTGAAAGTTCATTTGACATAAACCCATATGACCGAAAACTCATTTGACCTAAAAACAGGACTGGCAGGTATATGCCCTGTTTCCCACTGTAGTGCGACCCTGGAGTGAGAATATAAAGTTAGGGGAGTGTGGGGGGCACAGTCCCCCACATTTTGCAACCAGTTTTTATTGATGTTATAAGTTTTAATGCATTTTTAATGGATACACATGTATGTAATAGTACATAAACTGGAATTATGACCCCCGCACCCCTCTAACTTTATATTCTCATTCCAGGGTCGCACTAAAGTGGGGAACAGGGCATATACCTGCCAGTGCTGTTTTTCAGTCAAATGAGTTTTCGGTCAGATGGGTTTTCGATCAAATGAGTTTTCAGTCATTTGGTCTCACTCAAATGGGCTTCGGTCATATGACCTTTCAGTCATGTGTAGTGAACCCATATATATATATATATATATATATATATATATATATATATATATATATATATACACATACGGTTCCCCTTCAGAAGGTCGAAAGGCTGAAATCTCGAAATGCATATGGCCGAAGCCATATGCTCAAATTTCAGAAGCTCGACCTTCTGAAAGGGAAAGAAAAAAATAACAACGAAACACAAAACAATGTTTTTGCAGGGGGGCAAGCCCCACTGCACCCCCACACCCCCCACTACTTATTTATTCTAACTCCGAGATCACACTACAGCACAGAAAGGGAAATCTCCCATTCTGCGCTGTATGCCGATCCCCATTTAGAAGGTCAAGCTTCTGAAATTTTGAGCATATGGTCTCGACCATATGCATTTCGTGATTTCAGCCATTCGACCTTCTGAAGGGGAACCGTATATATACGCACAGACATACATATATCTATATCTAATCTATATCTATCTATACACACACATATATATATATATATATATATATATATATATATATATATATACACACACACACACACAGTGTATATAAAAAGTGTACACACCGCTATTAAAATGCCAGGTTTTCGTGATATAAAAAATGAGACCACAATAAATCATTTAAATATTTTCCCACCTTTAATGTTACCAATATCCTGTACAATTCAATTGAAAAACAAACAAATCTGTTAGGGGAAAAATATAAAAAATAAAAAACTTACAATAAGCTGGTTGCATAAATGTGCATACCCTTAAAGTAATACTTTGTTGAAGCACCTTTTGATTTAATTACAGCATTCAGTCCTCTTGGGTAGGAGTCTATCAGCATGGCACATCTTGACTTGGCAATATTTGCCCATTCTTCCTTGCAAAAGTGCTCCAAATCTATCAGATTGCAAGTGCATCTCTTGTGCACAGCTCTCTTCAGGTCACCCCACATATTTTCTATAGGATTTAGATCTGGACTCTGGCTGGGTCATTCCAAAACTTTAATTTTCTTCTAGTGAAGCCATTCTTTTGCTGATTTGGATGTATGCTTGGGGTCATTGTCATGTTGAAAGGTGAAATTCCTCTTAATCTTCAGCTTTCTAGCAGATGCCTGGAGGTTTTGGGCCAAAAGTGACTGGTATTTGCAACTGTTCGTAATTCTGTTCACCTTGACTAACGCCCTAGTTTCAGCTGAAGAAAAGCAACCCCAAAGCATGATACTGCCACCAGCATGCTTGACCATGAGGATGGTGTTCTTTTGGTGATGCAAAGTGTTGTTTTTGCGCCAAACGTACCTTTTGGAATTGTGGCCAAAAAGTTCAACCTTGGTCTCTTCAGACGATAGCACATTTTCCCACATGCTTTTGGGAGACCTAATGTATTGTTTTGCAAATTTTAGCTGGGCCTGGATGTTTTTCTGTGTAAGTAAAGGCTTCTGTCTTGCAACCCTACCCCATAGGCCAGAAACTCCTGCAGCTTCTTCAGTGTTGCAGTAGGTCTCTTGGCAGCCTCCCTGACCAGTTTTTGTCTTGTCTTTTGATCAATTTTGGAGGGATGTCTAGTTATTTGCAATGTCACTGTTGTTCCATATTTTCTCCACTTTTTGATGACTGTCTTCAATGTGTTCCATGGTATATCCAATGCTGTGGAAATTTTATTTTCCCTTCTCCTTACTGATACCTTTCAACAATGAGAACAATGCTTTGTAAGCTCTCTGGGAACCATGGCTTTCGTTGTAGCAGACAACTGAGTAAATGTCAGGAAAATCCTACTAGGACAGCTGAACTTTATTTGGGGTTAATCAGTCTTTTTTATTGATGGCAGGTTTGTACCCAAGAAGACGGAATGCTGTAATTAAAGCAAAAGGTGATTCATCAAATTATTAGCTTAAGGGTGTGCACACTTATGCAACCAGCTTATTGTACATTTTTTATTTTTTATATTTTTTCCCCTAACAGATTTGTTTTTCAATTGAATTGTACAGGTTAAAGGTCACATTAAAGGTGGGAAAAGTTTTGAAATGATTTATTGTGGTCTTATTTTTTTATATGACAAAAACCTGGCATTTTACCAGGGGTGTGTATAGTTTTTATATCCACTGTTTATATGTGTGTGTGTGTGTGTGTATATATATATATATATATATATATATATATATATATATATATATATATATATATATATATATATATATATATATATATATATATATATATATATGGTCTACTTCTAAATTTCAAAGTTTCAAAACTTCGAATTTCTTATGGTCGAGACCATAAGATCGAAGTTTTGAAACTTCAAAATTTAAATGAAGAAAAATAAAAACAAACAAATCTTTTTTTTTACACCCCTTGCCAATTAAATATACCAACTCCGGGATTGCACTACAGTGAAGAAAATGGCAAATATACAGTTTTGCACTGTATGGCGATCTCCATTTAAATGGTTCGAAGTTTCAAAACTCCAATCTTATGGTCTCGACCATAAGAAATTTGAAGTTTTGAAACTTTGAAATTTAGAAGTAGACCCATATATACACATGCATACATAAGGAGATAGTGGAGGTTGTCGAATGGACATTACATCAACTTGCTTAACGTTGACCCAATAATGTCAAAACATGAATGCCAACACCCATCTACACCTGCACTGTAGTTACTCCTAGGAAAATCATAAAGTGTAAAAAGTGTTTTTTTTTGTTTTGTTTTTTTTTTACAAGGTGTAAGCCCCACTGTACCCCCATATGAGGAGCTGTGACTCCCACAGGTCCTCTGCTAATTGTATATACTAACTTCCACAGGGATTGTCTGTTAGCAGAAAACTTTTGACCATCTGCATTATTGACCAGTGCAGGTTGACAATATAGAGGGTGATATTAGCTTCAATCAATCAATCAGTCTTATGAAATCCACATATACACAGACACACACACACACACACACACACACACACACACACACACACACACACACACACGCACGCACGCACACACACACACACACACACACACACACACACACACACACACATGGACTCTGGTAACTATAAATGCATTAGTCTCTGTAGCCTAATTTGTAAAACTGTGGAAGATTATCACAGACTTCATTAATTTGGACACTGAAAATCTTTTAACCCTGGACCTTCATCAATTTGTCTCCATCAAAGAAAGTTCATAATTCTTTAACCTTATTAATTTCTTTGAAAAAGTAACTAAAGCAGAGGACAGTGGGTATGCAGTACAGTATAGCTAGACCTGGTCAAGGCCTTTGACACTATTCTCTATGCAGGCATTATCGACAGACTTGTAAATTTGAATATAAATCCTTACATTGTGTGATGGATAGCTAACTGGTTGTCTGACAGAACCCATGTGGTTAGAGTAGAAGGTGCTACTTGTGAAAGCAAAACAGTGGTATATGGCAGGATTCTGCATTTGAGCTTTGTCCTGTTTGAGATATATTTCTCATATCTTCATGCTAGCACTTCTAGCCTATGCTTAACTAAGTATCCAAATGACTGTAAAATGAGTGTTGTTATTTGATTTGCAACTGACTTGCAATTATGCCAACGCAGCTTAGACCATGTTAACTGGTGCAAGGACAGTGGGCTCAAATTAAATGTACAAAAATGTAGCCTAGTTCATTTAGGTAAATAAAAGATTTCACTTACCTTATAGGAGATGCACCCTTCCAATTAGACACTGTTATAAGTGATCTGGGTACTCTTGTTATAATTCCTTGTCATTTGACAATCATGTCTCTATAGTAGTTCAGAAAACCTTTTAAATCGTCCGTCTAATTTCCAAAGGCATCTCCACTAGAGCCAAAAAAGTCTTAATTCCCCTTTACTTATATCTTATCAGACCCATTACTGAATGTAAGGCATATTTTGGCATATATTTATCTAAACATATCACATAACTTGGGAAACCTCAGAGGTTCATAACTAAAAAAAATTAATAGCCTCCAAAATTTTAATTATCAAAAGAGACTGGCAGCTCTTCCTTTGTGCTCATTCTCTTACAGACTCCCCCTTCGAGATCTATGTATAGCCTTTAGTGCCATGAAAAATGCAACCCTATTAGATCTACTATTCCTTTTCAGAACTAATGGTACATTAAATACTCAGTTAAGGGAAATAAATAAGGCGTGTTGGGCTGATAGATTCATACACTAACATATCCCTCACCTCTGCAACAAACTTCAGCTGCATGTCAAGCATAGTAGCACCTTTGCCACCTTCAAGGTAAAACTAGATAATTGGATGGGCAACCACAAATTCCTCTAACTTGTCTGGCCCTCTTTGAGGTTAGAGGAGAAGTTTGAGTAGGGTTTTTTTGGCTAGACTTGACATGGTCTGCAGTACTTACCTATGAACTGAAAACATGGTAGCAGTTGTTTTGATAGCATTACATTTTGCAGAATCACAATTGGCTAAACAAATCTGTCTGAGATCACAAATTACTAAAAACTCATTTGACTGAATCATGATTAAATGAAAATTGTAAAGAAAAGAAGCAATTTCTTTTCACAACTGTCATGTAACTATGTTAGTATATTTAATTAAGTGGATGCAGGGAGCAAAGACCTTCACATGGGGAGGGTGCAGGGGAGGCTTATCTGCTGAAAAGATAAGGCATGTTTTGTTATGTGTTTGTGAGCCATCAGTGATTCCCTCAGTGCATTTATTCTCTTTTTCTCCACTATTGTGTGACTGTAGAGTTAGTATATTTAAGTAAGTGGATGTGGGTGACTTGCCTCACAAATGGAACTACAGAGGGGCTTGGCCTCTGAAAAAATGTTTTTAAGTTATGTTTGGAGTAATAAATATTCCCATTTAAAATTATTGTTATCATTATTATTTATTTATTTGCATTTGTTTACCAGGATGGTCCACAGGGCCAAAAACTGCCCATTTTCAGTAGTGACCCTGTGAGAAAAGCCCCACATACAAAAGAAATGTAAATACAATCACATTTTCTACATACATAGAAAGATAACTTATAAAAACAGAGATACAATCTTATCATAAATTTCTAGCTAGAATAACAAAGGCAGTATACATTATATACAAAATATACAAAGTACAATATATCATCTGCTTTGGAAACTGTAGAGTGAAGACAGCAAGAGACAGTTGCATAACTGTTAAGCAGAGGGGAGAAAAAAGTTAGTGAGATCAGGTGGGGGAAGATGCTCTGTAGTCATAGCCACATGTACATTGCCATAGGTCTAAGAGATGCTGTTTTAGAGACTTTTTGAAGGATGTGTGATTGGAAATAGTTTTGATAAAGATGGGTAGGGAATTCCAAGTTTTAGCAACTGTACATAAGTAGAGAGACTGACCAATTACTAGACTGGGTATTTGCACTTTTAGAAGGAACTGATTTTCAGATCTGAGTTGTCGGGAGGGACTATGGAGAGCAAACAGGGAGGTGAGGGATGGACAATTGGAAGGTTTGTAAATTTGTTGGTAAATGTGGTTCTATGAATTGTGTTTTAAATTTGATTCTATGACTTGTGTTTTCAGTCAGACTTCTTCAGTGATTTATTAGTCATTGAGATGAGAGTCAGTAAAAGCAGCTGTAACTGTACATATTACATATAATAGATAGAATAAAAAACATCATGGAGATTTGTGCAGCTGGTGTTTTTTCTAATTATATTTGCTGCCCTAAACATACACAGACACATGCAAGATGATAAAGGAAATGAGATGCTTACAGAGATGAAAAAGTGGTGACCTAAATGCCACACTTAAATCACTAGAAAGAGAAGGTATAGAGGAAGTATAAAAGGTCTATATTAGACGTTTGACCGCTTAAATGTTCAAATCTCTAAAGGTCGACCTTTAGAGAAAAAAAACAGTTAAGCGACTGAAATTTTACAAAACTTAAAAAAAAATACACAATAGAAAAAAAGAAACTAAAGGGTTTCAGTAGGAGGGCAAGCCTCCATGCACTCCCTACACCCCCCTACTTTAATATACCAACTCCAAGATCGAGCTACAGTGTAGGGAATGGGAAATTTCCAATTTCCGCACTGTAGTTCACTGAAGTGCAATCTCAGAGTTGGTATATTTAAGTAGCGGGGGTGTGGGGGTGCAGAGGGGCTTGAACCCCTACCTAAACCCTTTCTACGTGTTTTTTTTATATATATACTTTTTTATTATTTCGAATGTTTAAATGTTCAATCTGTAAAGGTTGACCTTTACAGATTCGAACATTTAAGCGTTCGGTGTAGTAATATAGACCCAAGTATAAATACCAAAGGAAACTGGAAAAATTTGTATGATACTGATTTGGAATGTTGAAGGAGCAAAACCAAGTCAATCACATAAAAGGTAATGCGTAGGCAAGGAGAGTTTTGAACTAAAAATGGCAGCCAAAATTAAACAAAAATAAGTCCAATAAGCACTCACAACCAACTGTGTCAAAGGGAATGGAGTACAAGATGAATACTGACGTTGTTAAAGCTGAATATTTACTGCAATGTAAGATAGGTTTGGAAGAGCAAGGAAATCAGAAGAATCATATCTAAGTGGAAGGTTGTGTACTGAGCCTATTGAGCCAAGATGGTCAAAGTTTAAAAGCATAGCTAATGATGGCAGATAAGGGTTTTTGGTACTGCTAGTCTAACCATTCCTCAGCCTTCTAATGAAGCTTCTAATTATTCTTAAGTATTTCATTTTTCAGTCAAGCATAGCTATTTCCATACAACATCTCCATAAATTCTTCACTGTATTCATGTTACTGCTACTTCAGGAAGATTGTGCAAAACATCCATACACTTAGCTATTTTGATTCAAACTTCCAATTTACAGTACTTCAGTATACCAACTCTCTCTGGAGAAGGATAAACTTTAGATTTTATTCTTTTTTTCTCTAGAAAAAAATATTATAGATCTTACCACAGGCTCATGTTGAATGGGGTAACTTTAAATATTTACTCAGACTTGCCTAGACATACATGACACTTCACTAACTTGGATGTTCATCGTGTTTCACTGTTGCAGTCATTACACTAGGGTTATCCTAATGGCAGGCGACCTGCAGTCGGCCCGAGTTCCAAAGTCTTGGTCACGCGTCGGTTGCTGTCTCCTCTTCCCTGATATCAGTGTGCCAGGGGTATAAAAGTTATAGCCGATGCCATTTTCTTCAGTCTTTCTTGCCGCACGGTGCCCAAAGCAAAAGCAGTTCACAAGTGCCAGTCGGCCGACTCCTGAGATTTTCAAAATTGAGTTTCAGAACTGAAGTCTTCAATAAAGCTAAGTACCCCGTTTGGGAAACTTTTTCTTGCTCCAGACCGATGTCAGTAAAAGTTAATAATTGTATTTCTTGTGGGAAGTAAATACCTCATAAGGACTTTCACTCTTAGTGTATTCCTTGCCTAGGCCCTGACCACGATGTTACTAGTTATCGGTTTTGTGCTAGATTCAATAAATGCACTATTAAACATTGGTTTGATTTTGCTTTACATTATTTTGGCCGAAGGTTTAATTAGATAATGCCGTCAGAACAACTGACGACCAGAATTTTTAAAAAACGCAAAGATAAAGAAAAGGACAGGCATCCGAGGTCCAAAACCGACTACGAAGTCTCTTCTAGGCCAGTCGCTGGTTCGCTGGTTCTCAGTGAGGTGCTTTTGCAGCCCCTGACACCCGCTACCTCAGAGCCACAGGCCGTAACCGACAGCCACGTGTAGACACTGAGGCCTGTGGAAATTCAAGGTATTGGGCCTATGGAAACTATTCCCTCAGATGGGTCCGGAGCCGCTGAGCAGGCATTGGCTTCTGAGGGTGTTTTCAGACCTTCACAGCTTACAATTAAGCCCACTACAGCAGCAAAGGCAAAGTCAAAAATACCATTAAGGACAAGGAAACAAGTACAGCATTCTCCAGAACAGTCATCCATGCCAATGAAACAAATGTTTAAAATGGCCGAAGACCTAATTACTTTAATTAGGGGTTCCCATCCCCCTCCTGACAAAAGGCCTAGGCAAGACACTGACTATGATTCCTCTGACCAGGTTTCCATTTCCTCTGATTCCTCTTCTGATCAGGGATATTCTCTCCCTCCCTATGAGGACTCTGATGCAGAAGAGTCCATACCTACAGCCTCTCCACCTGAGGATTATTCTTTTGGGGAAACCCTGCACACCATGAGGGAGCATTTCCATTGGGAGAGCCAGGATTATTCAGAATCCAAGAAAAGGCTCAGAGACTTCCTTTTATTGCCTCAGCACAGGCCCCTGGCTATCCCGCCTGTGCTTGATATTGTTGATGATGTTTTTTCTGAATCCAGTCTGTCTCCTGATTCTTTACCCCCTGCACCAGTCAAGCCAGACAGATACTACAGGGTCCCTGACTCTCATAAATTTCTTTACAAAAACCCCGCTGCAGACCCAGAAACAATCATTTGGTGTTAAGGCAGAAGAGATGTTAAAGAAAATGGAGGATAAAGCAAAGTCAATGCAGACAGTGAAAGATTTCTTACAGGTTCAACCACCTAGATTTAGCAGAAACTGACCTTCAAAAAATTGGTCCTTTCCAGTGTCAGACAGGCCACAAAGAGGCAGATACAGATGCCCAAGAGGCAGATCTCAGCCCCACGGCTCCTACAGACCTAAACAATGGGGTGCTTCAGCCACCAAAGGAGGGGAAGACAAATCACAACCTTATAGGAAACAGTCCCAATGACTTCCCTCTACAAATGCCAAGCACTTACCTTTTGACAGCACCCCTAGGGGGAAAGCTAGCACTTTTCTCAAAAAATTGGCACATGATCACCGAGGACCAATGGGTGCTGAATATTGTTTCTCAGGGTTACAGGTTCCACTTCCACATGCTTTCAAAGCCAAAAGGTATGTGAGATCTGCCACAAAACCAATGGGCAGAGGCACAAAAACAGATTGCTGCTTTTATGGACATGAGAGCTACTCAAAAAGTTCCACAGCAAGAACAGGGACAAGAATTTTACTCATTACTTTTCTTAGTACCCAGAAAGGATAAAGCCTGGAGACCAATACTGGACCTGTCAATCCTAAATACTTTCCTGGATGTTCCAAAATTCAAAATGTTAACACTACAGCAACTTCTGCCCATGCTGGGCAAGAAGGCTTGGCTAGTTACTTTGGACCTCAAGGAGGCATACCTGCATGCCCCAATCAGACAATCTTGCAGAAGATACCTCAGATTAATAGCAGGCTCAATGCATTACCAATTCTCTGCACTGCCCTTTGGCTTATCTACTGCACCCAGGGTCTTCACAAAATGCCTGGCACCAGTAATTGCATTTTGTAGACAAAAAGGAATTCAAATATATCCCTACTTGGATGACTGCCTTATTCAAGCAGACAGCAAGGACATTCTTCTAAAGCATCTGGTATTTGTAAAAAGATTGCTAATTTTCCTAGGGTACACAGTAAATGAAAAGAAATCAAAACTAGTGCCCTCCCAAGAGATAATATTCCTGGGTGCAAGCTTAAATACAACTGCCTAGATGGCTTATCTCACGCCAGACAAACAAAGGCAACTGACTCATTACTTTCAAATGATGGCAACAAAAACCCAGCTCCCTGCAAGAAAAATTCTGCAGGCCCTGGGCTTCATGGCATCCTGCATTCTACTAATTCCATATGCAAAACTGCATGTGAGGAAACTACATTGGTATCTAAAAAGTGTTTGGACTCAGCATTGTCACAGCCTGGAGACAATCATAACTTTAGTTCCCTGCCGAGTTTCGATGGTGATCCCAGGTCTGTCACCACAACAAGGGACAGCCTTTCACCTTACCCACTGCCAGGCAGACAATAACAATGGATGCATTGGATTATGCCTGGGGGGCACACATGGCAGGAAAATGTATTCACGGCACATGGCCCAAGGAACAAATGCATCTTCACATCAATCAAAAAGAGGCGCTACCTGTACAGAATGCCCTGACAGCTTTCAAGGACCTAATACATCCAGGACAACTATTAATAATGATGGACAATACCACAGTTATGTGGTACATAAACAAGGGGGCACACATTCCTACCCCTATGCAGACAAGCCATGACTTTGTGGAACACAGCACTGACCTATCAAGTACATCTGCAGGCACAATTCCTGCCAGGAACAAAAAATACACTGAGAGACGAACTAAGCAGAAATCTCATGGATCCTCATGAACAGAAGCTAAATCCACAACTGTTCAGCATGATAATGAGGAAATGGAGATGCCCAGACATAGATCTTTTTGCCTCCCCTCACAATTACTAAATACAGAAATTTTGCACAAGAACCTATCACCCTCAAGCATGGAAAGTGGATGCTCTATCATTCAACTGGAAAGGCCTGACAGTCTATGCCTTGCCTCCGATGCCTCTTCTTACCAAGGTGCTACTAAAAGTCAGACAAGAAAGGCCAAAAATTATCCTGATTGCCCCAGACTGGCCATGCCAGCACTGGTACCCAATCCTAAAGAGTTTGTCTCAAGGCCCAGCTTGGCTTCTACCTCAAATTCCTCATCTTCTGACACAACAAAACAATCAGATTCTGCACAGTCAACTCAGAACCTTAAACCTGGCAGCATGGCAGATAATGTAGCCACTCAGACTGTACCTCTCTCTAAAGCTGTTATGGATGTCATTTTAGAAGCCAGGAGGCCCAGCACTAGGAAATCTTATGCAGAAAAATGGAAGAGATTCTGTGATTGGAACCAGGCACAAGGGCTTGAACCATTTGTCCCTAATATACCTCAGATATTACAATACCTAACTGAGATGCTGGACAAATGCTTATCTTTCTCATCTATTAAAATCCATGCCTCCGCCATTTCAGCTCATTACAATACGGAACCTCCTATTTTTTCACATCCTCTACTACGACAGTACCTCAGAGGGGGAAAAAATATAAGACCACCAAGGAGAGCACCAGTACCTACTTGGGACCTCAATTTTGTTTTAGAAAAACTCACCCTGCCTCCTTTTGAACCAGTCAGCACAGCTGATCTAAAATTCTTGTCATGGAAAACTGCTCTGCTCCTAGCAATAACTTCAGCAAGACGAGTCTCAGAGTTACAGGCATTAATGGCTGTGGAACCTTTCCTCATTTTTCATCAGGACAGGGTTTGTCTTAGGACAAACCCAACATTCATACCAAAAGTAGTCTCCAATGTGGCCTTAAACCAAACCATTCATTTACCTACTTTTTACCCAAATCCCCAGAATAAAGGGGAGAGACTTCTGAACGCATTGGATATACACAGACAGCAATGATTCTACTTGGACAAAACAAAAGCTTTCAGAAAAACTGAGCAACTGTTTGTAGCATATGCTGCAGGATCACAGGGAAAGCCTATTACAAAGCAGACACTCTCGAAATGGATAGGACACTGCATCCGATTCTGTTATGCACAACATGGCAAATCAGTGCCTAAGGGCATTAGGCCTCATTCTACCAGAGCAGCAGCCACTTCAGCAGCCTTCCTCAGAGGAGTACCAACCAAAGACATTTTAGAAGCTGCAACCTGGAGCTCAGTGCACACTTTCACCAAGCACTACCACTTATCTCTCTACTCTAAATCCAGAGCAGGCTTTGCCACTGCAGTTCTGCAGGGCTTGGTAGCCTCTCCAAATCCAATTTAGACCCAGCCACCCAACCTCAGCTTTGGGATTTTACCCAAGTGTAATGACTGCAACAGTGAAACATGATGAACATAGTGCAATTGTGTACCTACCATAAATGTAGATGTTCGAGTGTATTCACTGTTGCAGTCCATGTTACTCACCCACCATCCCCCCTTTTTTTTCATTGCTGGGACTTATCTGTACTTCTCATCTCTATACTACCTATGTGGTGTATTTGCTTGTAGATGAAGGAAATGTTTATAGTAATATATGCATGTTTTTGGCATAATTTTATCTTTCCAGCCTTCCTATCTGGGGGGCACCTGACATCTGGGGCAAGAAAAACTGAAGAAAATGGCATTGGTTGCAACTTTTATACCCCTGGCACACTGACATCAGGAAAGAGGCGACAGCAACCGACGCCGGACTAAGACTTTGGAACTCGGGCCAACTGTGGGTTGCCTGCCAGCAGGATAACCCTAGTGTAATGACTGCAACAGTGAATACACTCGAACATCTACATTTATGGTAGGTACACAACTGTACTTTCTCCAACTACCTCTCAAATAGGCAACAGGCAGAAAAATGACAAAACAACATCTTTTCTTTCCTTTCCATTACAGTGGGTATCCCTCAAGAATCTATTTTAGGTCCTCTGTTGTTGAATATATTTATCAATGAACTCCACCTAGTTTCTAAATAAGACATTGTCATACAGTATGCACTATGACTCAACAATCAACTGCTCTTCTGAAAGCATTGATAAATAAACACAACTCACCCAAGAGTCTTTTCTTCACCATAGATGCCCAGCTGTGTCATACACAGCTCCTCTTTAACACTAAAAAACCAAAGCTGCTTCTGTTTACCCCAAAACATTCAACTCTCCACAAAAATCATTTCAAAATCACTTCCTCTAACAATACCAACATAGAACCAGTAAGTCAAAGTATGCATTTGGGTGTCAATATTATCTAAAGCTTAAAATTTGATTATCCCATTAAAAACAGTGAAAAATATCCACCATGAGCTAGGTGCACTCTATGGAGTTCAACAATCCCCCAGATTTACTAATCTTCTATGCAGGACTAGCTTAGTAATGAGGCACGCTGCCTGAGCTCCTAATCTTATACAGAGAGTGTAAGACTGCAGGGGGCATGTCTGAGAGCAGAGCTCTCAAAATATACATGCCTCTGCAATGAAGAACAGCTGAAAGGGCTAAGAAATGAGTGAGACTGCTCCTAGGTGTCCGCATATCCCCACAAACAGCCCCCCATGAGAAAACAGGAAGTATATAGACGTAAAATGAACAAACCATTTTATTTTTTTAAAACTCCGATTAAAGCTAACCATAGGTGTGAAGGTGTGCCCAACGCTTAGCTATGGTTAATGCAGCTTAAATGGCTGAAGAGAATAACAAGGAATATATATGCAAATGCAACAGCATAGCCGTAGTGTAGTGGGTAGAGCATGCGTCTTACGAGCAGGCATTCCCGGTTTGAGTCCCACTGAGGCACATTCCATTTTCCCTGGCAAAGCACGTTATGACCAATATGTTTGTTGCATAACCCACTAAACAACATATATTTATGAACTGGAGTACTGTAGTAAATGCACATGTGATGTGCCAGTGTCATAATGAATAAAGCACTAGTAAGCCAGTATAAGCACCAATAAGCAGTAATAAGCATATATAAGCAATAGTAAGTGGGTTTAAGCCCGTTTGTGCAGGGGTAAGCAATGCGCACACAGGTTAAGTAATATTGAAGCTAACTCTCTGTAAGCATATGTAACCGGAGGTTATCATTGCTTACCCTTGCGTAAACCCGCGCAAACCCACTTACAAATGCTCAAAAGTGCCTTAATCACTCTGTATCCAATGGCCCTTGTTCTGCCCATGAGCAAAATAAACAGCCTTGCAGGACTTGAACCCAAGACCCTATACACTATAGTCATAGTAGTTAACCACCAAACCCTCACAGAAGTACAGATGAATGAGGTATCAGCAAACAAGTCTTCACTATAGTAAAATAAAACTGAACCTGTGAAAGGAATCAGTATACAGATGTATGTTCCATAACCCCCTGCATAACATAAATATGTAAACTGGTGTACAGCAGTAAGCCCAGAAGTCAGGTGTAATTGTAATAAAGTGTTGAAGTCCCCAATAAAACACAAAGACCCCATACAGTGTATGTACACATGAATCATGGATAGCAGGCATACATATAAGATGCAATGAATAATAAATCAATGCCAAAAAGGAAATATAATGCAAAGTTAAATATAAGCAATGCTAAGCATAGCACAGGCCAGCTTAAGATGTGTAAGCAATGTGTAGGGCAGCTAACTCAATGTGTCTAGTGTTATATCCCTTTAAACAATGCCAACTGTGGGCAAGCAGGTTTGCTCATAGCTTAGCCTTTTCAAAACCGGCCAATCACGAAAAAGTGTGAGAAATCGGCCCTACATAAAAGCAAGAGGCGGGAATACATCTCATAACTGGTTGTAGCATCCCTTGCAGGCACGACATCAGGAAGAGGAGAGGGTGTGTGCTTTCGGGTGCAGTGCTGGTGTATCCAGGAGTCCAGAGTCATGGCAGGATTCCTTGTCAAAGACCATGAACAGAGACTGCTGCAGGGCCAGTACCAGGGCTCCCAATATAAGGCGGATGCCTGGGACCATCTCACTCGTGACCTCATCAGTGCCACTGGCATACCCCAAACTGGTGAGCAGGTCAGGCATCACTATGCTGACCTGAAGTGGTGTAAAGGGGACCTCTTGGACCAGTGGATCCAAGAAGCTAGAACAGCAGGGAATGTTCTAGCTGTGTGTAAGTATCAGTCCACTACCTGTTTAATAATTGCCAGCTCATGTATATCATGGATAGATATGGCTAAATATTCCTTTTATGTCCTCCACAGCTGCAATCAAGCAGGCCACAACCCAAGAGGCCCATGGCAGTCACCTGGAGAGGTTGCGACATGAGGCAGGTCAGTAATACTCTTGCATGTACTGTCATAGGAAATAAATATAAAAGTATTAGTAAATTAATTGTCTGTATAAAACCTGTATTGTTTAAGGCAAGTACTGCATACACCGGAGAATATGGCAGGAAAAGACTCATATAGTATGTATGTAAATAAAAGCGTAATAGCCTGACAATAAAGGTCTAACTGCTGGACTGCATGTGTATACTCTGGTATCATATGATAATGTAGATTTGCATTAAAGTAATAGTACTGTTGTAATAAGCCCTGTAACTACACTGTGCACCATAAATAGAATGTGTATGAATGCCTGTATAAGACTGGTGTAATCCCCAGAGGCCATTTAGTACAACTGAGAAACACATAGACAGAAAAAAGGGAAAAGGCAGACAACAAAACTCATTTTTTTTTAGCAGACACAGCCATGATTCGAATTCTGCCAGTAATAGTAGTCTGCATACAGAATCATACTCCACAACTGTACAGATATGTCCAGAATGTCCGGTAAAGTGGCCCATATCTGTTGCCTATCAATCTGTCCCCCTGAGAAATCCATGGGATGATCCCAGATATATAGGCAGCAAACAGGAAATACAACTGATTGACACACATCTATGAGAACAAACCTTATGAGACTAAGAAGCCACATATGTCCCATTTACACCCCCATCTTGTCAAGCAGTGGCCAGAGTGTGTACAGTAACAGAGTGAGATGTATGTGCATATTAGTAATGTAGAATCTGGTACTGTGTGTGGCAACAATCAGATAGTGCTAACAAACATTCCTCCCACAGGTCTGTCAGATACCAACACTGTGCCCAGAAATACTAGAATGATACCCAGTACTGGTACTGTTTACATTGGTATTGTATGGCATTGTGAGTGATGCAGTTGCTCTGACTAGTGAGGTATTACACATCACTGTCACCCACACTGTCCTACAAAATATAACTGTCTAGGAAATCTGTATAAGTGTGTTGTAATACAAGGTCAGAAAGCAAAAGCACAGGAGAATTATAGAACAAAAAGCAGATAGGAGATATACAGCAATACTACATAGCACACACAACTCTGATGGACAGTGTTTAAGTTGTAGCAGACACAGGCATAGTCTGAATCCTGGGAGTGGAAGTAGGCTGCATACAGAATCATACCCCACAACTATACAGATGAGACCAGAATGTCAAGTATATGGGCCCATATCTGCTACATATCCCCCTGTCCCCCAGGTAAGTCTGTGGGATGATCCCAGATGTTTATCCAGCAAAAAGGGAATGCAAGTGATTGTCCAACATCTATGTGAACAAACCTGTCACTGTAGCAACTCCCAAAACTGTTAAGAGAGTAATAAGCCAAGCATGTCCTGTCTACACCCCCATGTTGTCAAGCTGTGACCAGAGTGTGTACAGTCACAGAGTGAGATGCATGTGCATAATACTAATGTGTAACCTGGAACTTTGTGCGGCAGCATTCAGGTAGTGCTAACAAACATTGCTCCCACAGGTATGTCGAATATGAACACTGTGCTGAGAAATAAAAAACATTATATCCTGTACTGGTACTGTTTACTCTGGCATTGCAGGGAAATGTGAGTGTTGCAGTTTCTCTGAATAATAAAGTATCACAGATCACTGTCACCCACACTGTGCTACATAATATAAGTGTGTATGAAAGCATGTATATGTGTGTGTCAAGTCACTAAAGGCAGGAGAGGGCAATATTATAGTTATGTCCCGGTACACCTGCATGTGGTCAACACATGGCCAGAGTCTGTGCAAAAAGAGTTGGATAGCCATGTGCACAACATCAACCTGAAATCTGGGAGTATGTGCAGAAACAGTTAGTTAGTGTTAACATACATTCTTTCCACAGGTATACCAGGTAAGAGGTGCATACTGCAGGTAAAACCAGTCCATGTATAATGATGATGACAGCCATATCTGTCCAAACTAAGGTTATAAGGTAGTGTAGTAAGACTTGTAAGGTACAGATAACAGCATTTACTATGAAAGTAATGTGGACTACAGGAATATACCAGTTGTTAATTGACATCTTTCTCTCCCCCCACCATATCTCCAACAATAAACAACATATCCACCCCAACCGGTATGTAATGACTCCGATGTTCTGATAATGTCATGTTTGATAAATATTTTAATTGTTTCCATGCATGTGCTATATTGAATTATTCCAACATCAGTGTCATGGTGCCATCAATGTACCTGCATGCTGTTCTTATTACCACTGTGGTCTCATATATGCATGTGTTCTGTTTGCTATGCAACTCTTCCAAATCTGGTGACTGGGTTAATGGGAATATCTATACATGCAGTTATACCTAACCCTGGAATGTGTTGACTATTAGTAACCCACATACGAACTCTAAACACTACAGCACGTTTGGGAAGGCCGGTCCCTGTGGACCCACCTGTTCCACCACAGCTGGTCGTGGCACCAGGCACCAGCATGTCTGGGGCCCAACCCAGGACCTCCCTGTACATTGGTCCTGCACCACCTTCTGGTAGAACCACCTGAGGGGAAGGGGCTTGCCCCCCTGCTGTGAGTTGGCGCAGACAGGAACCTGTCACCTGTTGCCAGTCCAGGTCATGGTGCATAGTGAGCTCAACCAGCAATTTGCTGATCTGCCACACCAGCTCGAGGGCTGCATGTCATGATTAGAGGGTCAGCTCTGCTCTGCAACTCAGCACGCAGCACAGTGGTGATGGCCCATGGGTGGAGACCTCAGTCACACTGTGTCCACTATGGGGCTCATGGGTTCCCGATTTCCCAACAACCCTCCCCATCAGGGTGTTTACAGCCCACATGTCACATACTACCCCTGTATGTGTCTTGTTTGTCTTGTCTGTTAACCTACCCAATTTACTTCCCCAAATATACCTACTATCCCTCCATAACATTCCACACTCACCTCAAAAAAAAAATTCCCCATTGTCCCATTTCGCACAGGTGTCCTGTGGACACATGTAATCTGGTCTAATTGGCATCACAACTTATTATTATTATCCTCACCCACCTCCCAGGAGTTTGAGTGTCTAAATCTACCTCCAAATTCAGTGTATATGCACAGCTGTTGCTGTAGAAGGAATGGGCAGCTCCATACACCCTTCCTGCATATCCTTAGTTATTTTCCCTACTGTCTTTCCCTCTTTGTGCTCCTTTATCACCACTTTCCTATCAACCCTTTTTTCTTTTCTTTTAAAGAAATTAGCATGGGGGTAAGTGGGAGTACGCACTTTTAAGCAGCAGTAAGCGGGTTTAAGCCTATTTAAACAGGGGTAAATAATGCCTACATAGGTTAAGCAATTTAAAAGGTAACTGAGTATAAGAAACTGTAACTGGAAGTTAGCAGTCCTTACCTCTGCATAAACCCATGCAAACCTGCTTACAACTGCTCAAAAATGCCTTACTCACTCTGTATCCAATGGCCCTTGTTCTGCCCAGCAACAAAATAAACAGCCTTTTCAAGGCTCAAACCCAGGACCCTGCACACCATAGTGATTTACCACTAAGCCATGCCAGATATACACAATCCTGATGTTTTCACAAACACATACAGGCCAGTCATTCAACAGTACAGGAAATGTATTCCAACATGTAGATGTATGTGTGTGTATATATATTAATATCTAAAAAGATACAACATATCTATATATGTAGATATAGATATGTGTATATATATATATATATATATATATATATATATATATATATATATATATATATATATATATATATATATATATATATATATATATATATATGGGAACACTACTGAATCTCGAATGTTTGAAATCTCGAATTTCAAAAGCTCGAGACCATGTAGCCAAAACCCCACATTACCGAAAGACCAGAAGCACGAAATTCAAAGTCTCGATGTTAAGGGATTTTGAGTTAGCGCTTCTGGTGTTGTGAGTCAGGTATGTATGTGTGTGTAAGTGTGTTTGCGAGGGGCTTTAGTGTGTTTAAGTGTGTGTTGTGACTGTAGTGTGTGTGTGTGTGTGTGTGTGTGTGTGTGTGTGTGTGTATGTTTGTCTGAGGGGCTGTAATGTGTGGGTGTGAGTTTGCCTTGTGTGTATGTTTGTGCAATCTCAGAGTCAGAATATTAAAGTAGGGGGGTGTGGGGGTGGGGTGGCGAAGCCCCTGCTTATCTTTAGTGTAGGGTGGTTTGTTTGGTTATGGGGGGAGGCTGTGTGTATGTTTGTGTGTGTGCTGTATGTATGTAGTACTTTCCCGATTTTGAATTTTGTGATTTTAATATTTCGGTAATGTGGGGTTTTGGGCTTATAGTCTCGGTATTAAGGTCTTTGGGATTGTGTTATTTTGGGATTCAGTAGTGAATCGTGATATATATATATATATATATATATATATATATATATATATATATATATATATATATATATATATATATATATATATATATATATATATATCTATATACATATATATATATATATATATATATATATATATATATATATACATATATCTACACATATATATATATATATATATATATATATATATATAAACATATATACATACAAATGCATACATCTATAGATATGTATGTCTACATCTATATGTCTAAATATATGTTGCAAGTTATATATATGTAAGCAGATATATATATATATATATATATATATATATATATATATATATATATATATATATATATGGACATACATCCGTAGATAACAATGGGAACATAACAAAAATATATATGTCCAAATGCACCGTTAATGGGGTTGAGAGGCCTCAAACAACATACGTCTTGTATGAATAGGTATACCCCCCCACAGCCAAACACATCCTCCCTGCAAGATACATATGTAGAAGGTGCACACAATATGGAGCAGCCACTATGCCTACAGTTAACACCTTAACAACTGGACACTGTAAGAGCCACCCATACAAATGACAATCATTGCCTGCAACATATAACCACAAGAGGTCATAGGATATAACACCACACACAGCCACACACAGGTTTGCATACATGGGAAACCTTTATTTGTGTACTATTACAGTTGAATATGCCATGTTATATAGCTGTTTAGACACCGACATCCATATAAACAGAGTAATGCAACTGTGAAACAGTTATACTAATACAGTAGTCTGGAAAGGTGTACAAATGTTGCTGTCCAGGCCGAGCCCTTCAAATAGTACAATAGTAAAGACAGACTGGGCCATAGGATGCAAAACAATCAACAGTAAGTAATGCAGATGTATAGTTCAGCAGCCTCTAGCTACACTCTGTACACAATCAGTAGGTAGTAAAGACCTCAGTTGATACAATGAGATGTAACTGTTACATAACAAGCTATAACTAACACCATCACAAGCACACTGACAAGCAGAACTGTCTATATGACAGGAGGTAGTAGGCCTGCATTAACCCAATTTATGTAATTAATTTAAATATAGGTGAACTGTATGGTAATGTACATCCAGATACCTTAAGACAGCTCATCCCTGATAACCCCACGTTATAACAGTCTAGGCTAGTTATGGTGCTTCCCCCCCTAGACTCAATAATACCGGGCCATATACCACTGTTACATACACTGGCCTCTGGAGTGCATAAGGGCACACATGTATTGTGTAGGCAAAGCCCACACATATATGGCCCCATGTGGGGATACAATAGCAGTGGACTGATAGCAGGAATGACAGCGTGACATACTTACAGCCCACTACAGAACAACCCCTGACAGCATGCCATATGTGTAAAGCTTGGTATGTAGGTGGACGACAGAGGCTGGAACACAGGCACATATGTGGAAAACTGTTGCCATACACTAAGCAAGTCACTGGTGTTACAGGATAGTCTGCAACATACCCTTAGTCAGGGATTTGAGGTTAGAAACATAAATGGATGTAGCCATGTACTGATAGTACTCAACATGCACCCTTCCAGTGAAATATCTGACACAGGTCTTGTATGGTGGACAAACACAACATAAAAGGCACAACTCTGGCCATCAAGAGAATAGGCCCACAGTTGAGAGCTATGCAGACAGACTGCATTCCATGGTAAACTAATATGAACACAAAGACCCTGTAACACCAGGACTATACAAGCATTACACAACTCTACTCACACTCTGTCTGTAGTTTGAACCTCCTACAAATATGTAGCTGGCCTGAGTGTGCAGGTTCTCCTGTAAGAGGTATTGCTACCTACTGTCTGTAACATTGATGCCCACACACAGGAAGGATGTCCTTCACACAGGAAAGGTAAAGGGACCATGCCCACATGATGTAGGGATGTATAGTAGGTGATTGCCATGACAGTGGTAATTGGAAGTACTACACAGCAAGCTGCATGCAGTTAGCAAGTGGAGGACACTGACTGATGCAGAGGCTATCACCTGATCATGTGCATCACCCACTAAAGCCATGCTGCAATCTATTCAATCCATTTACTGGAGAGAGACCGAGAGAGAGAGAGAGAGAGAGAGAGAGAGAGAGAGAGAGAAAGCGAAAGAGAGAAAGAAATAAAAAAAAATCAAAACAAAACAAAAAGCCTAAGGCAAAGGCAAAGTAATAGCCAAAGGAAAAACAAACCAGTCTAACATCCAGCAAACCATCCAGAACTGAATCATTTCCACAACAGGTATGTGAAGTATATATGCATGTAATTGAATGTAGTACTTGGTCCATAATAATGGGATAGATGATGTAGAATTATTTATATGTGCCATCAGGTGTTGTTGTAATGATGTTCAACTGAACAACTGCTATGGACACTAGTGTCTGTCCCTGTGGGTAGTGGACCATAGCCGTCAACTGTGCAGATCAGCACTGACTGACAAGATGTATGCTATCATAGTGTGTTGTGTAATGGGAAGTATGTATATTACATGGCCAATAGCTGGTGGTGGAAGTAATGCCATTATGATGGACATGTGGGACCCACAGCCCACCACTTGCAGGGTACTCAGGTTAATCTGTAATGTAGCATGCAGGAATGCCATAGGTGTGTAATAGGGTTACCTCCAATCGGGTCCTACATATACCCCCCTAATGTCAGGCCATGTCCATATGTTACACCTGTCTGTGTTGTAGCAAGGCAGAACAGTGCAGCTGTACAGGAAGGTGCTGTGATATTGTGGACCTGATGTCTGAATGTACCCCACATATAGGTATACATATGTAAAGATATATATATATATATATATATATATATATATATATATATATATATATATATATATATATATATATACCCATGTGCAGACATATATATGAGCACATATATACATCACATATATCTACACACATATAGATATATACCTTTATGCACATGTCTACATATATACAAACACACACACAAACATATATGTATGCAAATACATGTCCCCTATATTACTACCACAGTGATGCATGCTATGTGTGAGGAACCAGCACACATAGCAATAAACACAGATATCTACAGCTGGCAGTGTGTGCAACATGAATGGGTATGTCACATGTTAGTCCCTTGTTGAGACCAAATGGCCCCCATCTGTGAAGTATGCAATGGGAATATGGGGAAGTATGGCAGGTATAGTTGTGGAGGTGGTCAGGGTTGACAGATATAGAGGACAGTCTACAGGGGTGGTATGTGACACATGTGGTGGGTAGCACATCCCACATGTGTCTGTGGAGCCTGGTATGGAACAGACCCTAGACCTAACCTCAGGGGCAGGAACATGTATGTGTGTGCCCCCAGGGGGGACAACATCCCCCAAGTTGGTTCCACCTGATGGTAAAGCTGAACCAGTACATGAGGAGGCCCTAGGTTGGGACACACATGTGATGTGGCCAGATATCATGGACAGATGGGTTTGGAGAGGTGGTTCTGCTGGACAATAGTACATATACATTTTATTGTGTCACTGTTATAGAACATATGTTGGTAGTAATAGTCTACACAGTCCAGGAACATGTCCAACAGCATGCATAGATATTCCCAACAACACAGACTGTCAGATGTGCAGCAATCACAAAGCAGCCATACCACAGGCATATATGGAACAATAGTAACCCTGGCAATGGCAGGCAGGTGAATAGTCTGTAACAGGCCAGCAATGATAGTGTCCACACAGGGAACATGGCTACAATCACATAGCAGAAAGTGTGGTACAATACAATATCTGTCCCACTGGTAGATAAACTGTAGACATACCTAATGAGTTGTGTGTACAGTTTGTTGATGCTGATATGGTGGGGGGTGACAGAGATGTGTATTACAAACTGTGATAAACTTGCTGTATGAGTTGCTCAGACCTGTTTCCAGCTTTAAGTCTTTCAGCCAAGATGTCACATGCATGCTTGCCTACCTATTCGACAGCTGAGAATGATGTCTTATTACACACCTGATCCAGCACTACCCAGTGCTGTTTGGCAGGGCTGCTCATGAACAGCAGGAGCGGACAGCCCTGTGGAATGACCTAGTCCACAGGGTCAATGATGTTGGACTGCACAACTGCAGTTATGAGCAGGTCCAGCATCATTGTACTGACCTGCTTCACAATGCCCGTCTGCATGCTGCTGCAGTCTGGGGAGAGCACCTTGCTACAGGGGGAGGGACATAACATCCATCGCCCGACACGTGTGAAGGAGCTCCTAGCCAGCCTCATGGCACCTGTCCATCTGGACACCTTTGTGAAGGTGGGTGGCACCCACACACCAGCCAATGAGCATGCAGGTAAGGACACAAGGAACATCAGTAGACCACTGTTATGTATACATCCGCATCGGTGCAGGTAGATCATGCATATCTGACATGTCATAGATATATTGTGTTGCTGCATTGTAGTGATAAACAGATGTCCAGATGTGGTAGTATTGTGGAAATGTACCGTTGATGTATTGTAATACTGCATCCACCCTGTAGCACTGCCACATGTGTGGCCACTGACATTGCATCTCTCACCCTCTTATATAGGTCCCTCCGGGATACCACCAAGGCATCAGCCTGTAGGTGGTGAGTATGGTTTATGTAGATTCTTGCCAACACACCGGCATGTAATGGCGATGGTATATTCCATGCGCACATCTAACACATCTACCCTGAATGCATGCTGTACATGTGCACATACTGTAGCTGTGAAATGCATGTCATCACAGTGGTGACCATGATGGGGTATTGGAAGGGTATGTCAGACACCTGCATGATAACTAACATCCTGTCATTGTGGAATGTGTCCACAGGGAGTAACATAATGGTGAGAGACATGGACTACAGTAGGGACATGTTCGGAACAACACCCATATACAGTGCAACACCAGTGTATATACCTGTAGGAGAATGGCAACTGCTGCAGAGATACACTATGGCATAAGGCATTACAGTAGTCCACATTATCAGCTGGGCCTAGGCTGTAACATGTGGTGTTCAGTGTATGGGATACTGCAAAGTGACACACATGTGCAGGGCTTACTTATCATGCATCTGCATAAAGGCTAAAGGAGGGGGTTGTCAGCATGATACACCAGTGCTCTGCAGCAGGGATCCTAAAGATGCTAGGAATGGCTCTATCTGTACATAGTTAGGTTCAGGACTTGTGGCAGCCATAACCCTACCCCCACAACAATAGTGACGACAGTGTGTGAACACCATGGGATGTGCACAAGACTACACCTTCCAATCATGCAAAATAGTGGGACATGTGTAGGGCAGACTGAACATACACTGGTAAATGCAGACGGCCCACACTGGTATTCCCCTGCCAGGAGTAGTGACTGCTGTAGTACACACAATAAGAGGTGCGATAAGCCGTCATGATAAGGGTGTGCACACATATGCCCACACAGTGTGCATGCATCATGATCAGCAGCCACACACCTAACACAATGTGTAGACACTGTATGTGAAAGTACAGGACATATGTCACATATCAGGCTTGTGTACTGCTAAGATATGCAGTGATGTGATCCCATGGCAGATTAGGAATGGATGCATCAAATCAATAAAGGTGTGTACATCCCCCATAGCCATGGTATGCTCTGATGGTTGTCAGTGTAAGAGTATTTGATTGGTCATACATGGTCCACTGATGTTGAGAGCTGTGCATCAGACATCAGCCATTCACAAATTACATCTGCCCACATATCATACCAGGTATGTGTTGCTGGAAAACATAGGAGCTGTGAGCATTAAAGCTGAAATAACCGGCACAGTAGTATACATTCAGCAATGGGCTATACACCTGTGAGGTGTGCTGCACAGTACATGACAGGGTGCAGAACAGGTGCACAGAAATACCATGTTCATGGGTGCAGTGGTATCCAGGGGAAGGGCTTCACCTAGTGACACAGCACATGCATCACACACATGTATGCTGTTGCCAGCACGAATTGACTATAGCTGCATAGGGTCACTTTGGTGAAGTGGACAGAGGTTGATGCATGTAGGATGTTTGTGTGCATGTGTGTGTGTGTTTGTGTGGCTGGCCATTTATGCACATGTGTGATTGTGGGGTGTTCATACAGCAGTACCTCCCTCTGTGATCATGCAGTACATGTACATGGACTGCCACATTACACACCAGGAATACCTGTCATGTGTGTAATCACAGGGTAGCTGATAGTATAATATGGTCTTTATCATGGAACAAGCATCCAGAGGGAAGGTAGACACCAGGTACACCCTTAATATCACATTCAGCAGAGCAGTCACCTACAATACACGTATGCAGGACTACAGATGCATTGGGAAAGTGCTAGTCAACACCAGGGAGTGTATCCAAGTATTACAGTTGTCACATGATAGGCTGAAGGAGCAGCATATGTGGCATGTACTGAGCATTACATACACATGACACACCAGTGCATGATATTACGGATACAACATAGTAGCCCACACATATAGGGGCCATGCTTATCATGTCCGGACATACAGAGGGTGCATACCGAATGACAACAGTGAGGCCATGCAAAACCACTACACACAGGTCAGGCAGATAAAATAGCAACAGGCCTTGTGTTATGACCACTTGAGTAGGAATTTAGAGGACTGATATGTTAATGAGTGGTATCAATGTGTGTATGTTAACAAGTGTGATGCAGGATGGGATACCACATGGACATATACATGGAACTGTCAGTAAAGCCATGGACAGGTAGGTATTATGGAGGTGTG
This sequence comes from Protopterus annectens, assembly GCF_019279795.1. Taxonomy (NCBI): domain Eukaryota; kingdom Metazoa; phylum Chordata; order Ceratodontiformes; family Protopteridae; genus Protopterus; species Protopterus annectens. The sequence goes on from NC_056726.1 coordinate 1,913,553,564, forward strand.
TGTGTGTGTGTGTGTGTGTGTGTGTGTGTGTGTGTGTGTGTGTGTGTGTGTGTGTGTGTGTGTGTGTGTGTGTGTGTACTGTTAGGCAATGCTTTACAGGTTTTAAAGTTAATTTATTGTTTTCCCCCACAGGTGGCAAGGTGGGTCAGGGTCCCGCCTGCATGCAATCTGATGTTGGTGTCCATACAGACACTGAAGATGATGATAGTAATGTTGAGGCACAGGTGGGGTTGTCAGGAGCCGACACTGTGCCAACTTTTGATATCTCCCTTTTAGCCACCCCAACCCGCACACAATTTCAGTGCCTATACACACCCCATCACCAGTGGCTAGAGTGGAGTGACAGCTGGCATTCGGGGGCAGTGCACAGGAAAGTGTGGTAACTATGCCTACTGTGTCCGGTCGCAACAGGCATAGCCGGATGTTCGGCAGGGCACAACATAGGCAGATGTCCCAGGGTGCACATGGTAGGGCCGCTGGACATCATGCCCCTTGCAGAGGCAAGATAGCTGGTACAAGCAGGCGCATGTTTCAGGCTGTCATGGTGTTGCAGGCATGTATAGAACATTACCATAGATGGGGCCTGAGGCTGCAGAGGGCTGCTCTCACATCTGCAAATGACAACGCCTGTGAACTGGCTGGTGCCATCCGTGGATTAATTGAGTTCATGGATAGATGGTCTAGTGAGATGATGGCCCTCATCGATAGTGGTCTGTCCATGCTTGAACGTGTCATGGGAGTGCGGCAATGGCCGTGTGGACGTAGGCTAACAGTGCCAACAGCTGGTAGTCAACATGGACATGCTAGGACACCAAGGGCTCCTGTAATGGCAGTTCAATCCCTGGCACTGCTGGGGGTGCTATCCACACCACAGCAGGCCATGAGCATGTGGTCCTGGCCAGTCCCAGGATGGACCTGGTACCAGCGGGCATTTGTCATTGTCAGGTGAGAGTGGTACATCGAGGCCTGTACCTGGACATGCCCATGGAATTCCTGGTAGGCACAGTCCACGTGTCTATGTCTAGAGGCAATGAACTGCACACCCTGCCAGGTATGGTCTGCAGCTGTCCATAAACCCCTGCGTAGGGCACCCACATGGCAGAACTGTGTGCATGCATACCCACACACCATGCAAACACACCTAGGGCAACCCCATACCTATACACACTACATCACCATGTCCAGCTCACCACAGCACACCCCTCACCCACACACATGGTGTCAAATGTACGGCCCACCCTTGGCCTCTGGCAAACCAACATCACACCCTGTGCATATGATGATACCTGTGCCACATCCCTGTCATCCATACCATCGATGCAGGGACAGGCTAATATGGTTCTGATGCACATGGTGACTGCACTACAGGATACCACAGTACTGCAGTGTCACATGTTGCAAGGAATAAAGTGCAATGCATAAATGGCAGGTAGTGTAGCTGTCCAGCAATGATGCCTTATAGCTATTAGTAACACTGGTTGGTTGTGGTCTCTATATTGTTATTCATTTGTGTTGTAGGTGTACATGTTTCAACACAAGGATTGTCTGCAGTCATATTCCATAACAGGGTATAGCACTGTGGTGACACCATGGCTGTGACATATCTAGGGTACAGTTGAACACATATCACCGGTTATTAAAATGGTTATTGCCTGTGCCACATAGACAGGTGACCCACTGAGACATGTATACCCTGCAACCTGATGTAGACCCATCCACATACATGCACACTGTTACTTGGCACCATGGGGACTAGACCCCTACCTAGCTATACAGTGATACTGAAGTGTGTGGCTTACATTGCACACACCACACAGCATTCAGGGTGAGGTATGTCCCAGGTCACATGTTACATGCAGAACACCCCCAGACATGTACAGTATGCTAATGGGGGATGTAATGGGTGTATATGGACAATACATAGTGTGACATACCATCATATACACATTAACATACACATAACAGCCAGACACACATCCGAGATACCATGGCTTATTGCTGCTAACTAACTTGACCATGTGTCCAATGTATTACAGTTAGGCTGCACACATCACATGCATAACTGGCTTGGATTGCGGTATCAGTTACCTGTATGGTTGACGGTGACAGTGGTAACTATAACGTGGTACATGGGACATAAACCAGGTGTTCTTTGGTGTAATGACAGTGTACACAGCACCCACATCCCCAGTGGATATTGTATTCCCTGAAACCCATGATGACACTATGCCATACCCACCATCACTCATTGGCCGTGACTGAGATACAACCCATTGTATACCCCAACAGTGGTACTACAGGGATATGCATCTAATGCACATGCCACACATGTAGTAGGGTGTTGCAATGTCATGCCTCACCTATGGGCAGCAGCAACACTATTTGTACTACTGTGTGGCAATGGGTATTGTAATAGGAGTATGTGGCCTCAGAATGCTGTACCCTACAGATATATGGACATGCACAACTACACACACATCCCAGAACACAATGGGTATCCTATGCCTATCACCCCATTTGTAAAACACTTTTGTGCTGGTACTGCAAGGCTTGTGTAGCCAGTATGGGGGGAGCTTAACAGGGTACGTGTAATGTCCCATACAGCAGCAGCCACAACTGAATATGGCAATGGGTGTTGTGTGGGTTGTGAAGGCCTTCATGGAATTATCAAGTACAGTTGTGCTAACACACAGACACTGCTATACTCAGTCATGCACACATACACATGTGTCAGTACAGGGGGTGCATCGCTGCAGGTGGTCATAGCTGTGTACCTAGACATCTTCTAATGTGCCAGTTCTTGCACAGCTGGGCAGACATGTCATTGTCAATCAAGCTTAGGTTGCCTGTACATATCCCAGCTGGATACCTGCCATCTACACATCTGTACAGGGACTGAAAGTCATCAGCTTGGCAAGTAGCTATGCAGTAGCATGAGTGTGTTGACAGATAGACGTCTGACAACAATAAGTATGCCATAACTACATGTCAGAAGCCGTTACTAACATGTGCTGTACAGACAGTAGTCTACAGTTACATTCCACATGATGGATCATTACCCAGTAAGGGGTATATACTGTGACATAGCTCACACACCAGAGATATGACAGGGAGGCCTCAGTGTCAAGCTATGCCCACAGGTGTGCTGTTGTCAGTACTACATTTACCACACTGCTCTTGCCTGGGTTAGCACTGTCAACAGTGACAGCATGTACCCTGGGCTACTACACCTGTATGTAACACATTCACATGGATAACAGTGCTTTACAGGCCTCATATATGTCTGTGTCCCACACATGACACTCACACCCCTTGCTACAGTAATGACAGCACATAGGCGCATGTATTGTACATGGCATTACATACACTTATTACAGACTATAAGACTGGGTGGTGTGACCTGGTTACCAGGGCTAAGCCATGCTTAGCAAGTATCAACATTGCTACAATATAACACCTGAGCTGATTTTTGCACTGGTAAGCGATGTCTACACTGTGTAAGTGCCCATATGTTTACGCATAGCTCAGCACCACTTAGCTTCAAGCAAACCCATGCAAACCCACTTAAAGCTGCTCAAAACTGCCTTAACCACTCTGTATTTAACAGCCCTTGTTCTGCCCAGCAAGAAAATGAACAGCCCTTGCAGATCATGAAACCAGGACCCTGTACACTAAAGTCACAACACTTAACCACTACGCCATGACCACTGTGAAGACAGCTGCTGTTTTACTAATATAGCTGTCAATACACATATTGAGTAGTATTGAACAATTGCCTTTAGTTCCTGATTTGTGTAGTCCTTGTTATTAATATGACTGTTGCATCACATATGTTGTCTTATCATAATGTGCACATAGCATATACATACGGTGAGATACATCTGGGAGGGTATACACAACCATGTGTTTACTCATGACAGGAACATGGTTGTATACATATAAAAGGTCTATATATGTCTGCATGTACATACACATGTATACTCATACATATGTCTGTATACACATCTGTATAATGCTACATACATATGGCCATGTGTACATCTCTTCATATGTACATATATTATATATATATATATATATATATATATATATAT